>NC_037302.2:7417551-7718072 GCF_000002775.5 Populus trichocarpa | reverse complement strand
TTCTCTGAAAATTAATGGTCAATATTCTGGTATAAATATTAAACCGACAAGTAAGCTGGTATTTAAATATTAGGAATTGACTAAAAAATTCTCAGATTTTTTTTAGATTTATCAATTTTAATTGGGAGTATTTTTCATCACAATATACGAGTTGCGGGAAACACTCTTGCTTTCTAAGATAGATGAACTCTGTTAGGGCATCTACATGGACTTTTCCCCTAAGAATTTATCTAGGCATACGAGCCCATAGTAAATTCAAAATGTCAAATTTATTCATAAGAGTAAATCTTTATTTCGAGTCATAGACAAACCATTGGTTACTAATTTATTAAAACCTTTAAACCATATATAAACCACACAATGCAGTTTACCTTAGCTAAGGTGCTTAGGGGTGCTAATATCTTCACTAGCCATAACCAGTCCCTTACCCTTGGAATTTCTGATAAGACCAGTACATCTAGGTCTCCTAGTGATCCTGAATCAAACAACTAGGTGGTGACTTCTCAATCCCAACATCTTATTACACCACATGCCCATGTGCAACAAAGGTCTAAACATCAACACAATCACAAAACCAAAGCATAAATTTGGATGATAATGATGATAATGGAACTCTTGTCTTGGATAAAAACAAGCAGATTCGAGAGTCAGCTAATATAAATCTACCCTATAAGTTGGTTCTTCTGCAAAGGCAAGGTGACAGTGAAGGAGAAACGAAGGGAAAAATATTTTTTAGACAATGAGATGAGTCTTTAAGGGAGAGAATGTGAGGTGAAAGAAAGAGAATGAGTGGTATAGTAATTATTAGCTTTAATATTTTAAAATGTATGAGGGTATTAGTGTTATTTTATTTATATTGAAAATCAGCTTTAACTCAGATGAAAGGTGTAATATTAAAAAAAAATGATTGCAAAATGAAAATAAATATTGTTATCCTATAATAACTGGGATGTGATCGGTTACAAAAAAAATACTATAGAAATGAAGATGTCCCACGGGTTATGTTTTTGGTTGAACTTCCTACTTGACCCCATACGAGGAGGTCATCAACCTGAAGACCCTCCTTTATTAAACTATGATGATTTACTAGAAATTTCTTCTACGATAAATCTTCTCCTTTCTTGAAAGACTGACCTGTTCACTACCTCTCTCCTTTTTAAGAGAGGCAGTTTATTAAAAGGTGATCCATATTTTTTTCTCTTTTGGAATTGTTATTATTCCTGTTCAAATAGTTCATGTTGTTCTTCTTCTAGAGCTATCTCTAAAGATTAAACAACTTTTACTGGCTCTCATACTATCTAATTAGAGAGGGCCTAGATATATTGTCCATACCAGGCCTTGATAAGATAAAAATACTTATTCTATATAGATAGTTATGATTTGAACAAGATTTAAATTTAATCCTATGAATATGTGTATGCTTATACGTATCAACCTAATCAAAACAATAGACGAGTTAAAACTTAATGTTAACTTGCAACAAAACTATCCACCATTACCTCGCTCCTATAATTTCTAGTATGAAAGAAGCATACATAGAATAGTTACAATTGCCACTTTCCACGAACCAGCATCACTGTATTAAGTAGATGCATTTTATGAAGATAATTTTATAAGAAGCTAATTAAATCGATCTTTTTTGTTTTCCATTAAACTAAAGTTTATATATATAAGTGCAATTTAAAGCTCATCTTAACATGAAAGCATGCCATTCAAGAAGAAAAAGGTTAACGTCTATATTTTCCTACCTATCGAGTCCTTGTCTAGGTGCCCTATAAACTAACCAAGATTTTAGGCTATATAAGAAACACTACTAATTACAAATGATTTCTTACCACCATATTTTTGTCAAAAAAACCAAATAAACCAAAATATTATCTATCATGCACCAGCAATCCTACTACATAATAAGTTGTTCCAAAGGTAAGTACTTAAAGCTCACCTGTTTTCCAAAGTTGAATAAGGGATCCACTTGTAATACCAAAAGGCGTATATCTAAGAATACTAGGGTTTAGTTCAAGACATGTAGGGAAATGTTCTTAATAAAGTAAGAAAAATTGACACCCAAGCTTGACTTCGATAGATAATTCATCCTTGTTTAGTTTCGAAAGTAAATGAAGAATACATAAACAAGCAGCGTAGCAATATTAGTAGCGGTTGAAGTTAGTTAGAAGAAACGACTGGTTGTAATAAAAACGCGAATGACAAGAAATGAAATATAGTTTTTGCAATGCATTCCCTCATTTTCTTTTTTCTTTTTTCTTTTTTTTCTAACTCTCTTTTCTTTAGCTATTGCATTGTTTTTATTAAGGAAAACCTTAACACTGGGTTCTTATTTTTGATATTTTGGATGAAGATGGTGTTCTAGAGGTCATGCTAGTGGAGTATGATTTCTTTGGCGATTGAGAGTTTCTAATCGAGGAAAAGCATGCTTGAGTTACAAAAGATACTTTTCTTGACACACACACACACAGGGAGTTTCACTCCTTGTATTTTATGAAAAAGTATTTTTCCTTCTCTTTTTCATATTAATTGAGTGTCCTTTTTTAAGTTAGATTTTTAATTCTATGATCCTCTCATTAGAAGAAGTATTGACATTCTATTATTTAATTTGTCAAATATTTTTATAGATAAAACTAACACTGATGAATATGATTATTTAGATATAGAAAGGTTGTTTCTCTTAAAAACTAGTTGTAGTACTCATACATGAAGCATTAGACTTCTCTTTATCACTTAAAGTAAAAAACCTTGATTAATAGCATAATTAAGATGTCATTTTTTATCCATCATTAATTACTAATATTAAGAAAGTATCAATAAAATAAAATAGACGAGTATTGAAAACTATTAATGCATGTAAAGAATATAAAGAGAAACACAAATGAAACATGTAAAGACATAAGATATTTGAAAGAAAGGAGAGAAGGTAGATAAGGTTCTCTCTCATATTCGTAACTGCTTGGTTTCTTTATGCATTTGATTATCTTCATTTCTTAGGTGTATGAAAGCAAGATATACTTACTCAGTTGTGTTAAAAAACATGCTAAGAAATGAAAGAAAGTTTAAACGTCAAATTGGTTCATATGTGATTTTGTCTCTGTTTTTTTTTCTTTTCTAAATATAGTAGAAAGAATAAAAAATGAATTGTAAAGAAAGATATTCAATTATACATTAATGACAATAAAATGGTAATGAAGCTAGGTCCTATTTCACTAATTGATTCATGAGTGCAACTAATGATACAAGTCTAAGATTATTAACAAGAAGTAGTAATCAACAGTAAAATATCCATTTTGCTCTTCAAAAAAACAAACTAGAGATTGGAGATAATTCAGTAATTTCACAAGGATCCATTGATCATTGCTAAATTTAAAAGAGACAATTAAGCATTTTCACTTTTATGATGCACAATAAAATGATTATTCTACCCTTAAATTCACAAAAATAATAATTAAAGCTTGCCTACAAGGGTATTTTAGTATTTTTATTTTTATTTTTTAAGCACAATGAAATGATTTAAATATCCTTAAAAGTAGATAAACTTACATTAAAGGGCTTTTTT
Organism: Populus trichocarpa; assembly: GCF_000002775.5. NCBI lineage: Eukaryota > Viridiplantae > Streptophyta > Magnoliopsida > Malpighiales > Salicaceae > Populus > Populus trichocarpa. The sequence goes on along the minus strand of NC_037302.2, from coordinate 7,714,507 downwards.
GTATTTTCACTCGGGTTTTTCTTGTTACTATTATAATAGAGAGACTATATCACGTACGTGGTAGCCGCTTTGTTTGGGCGGTGCATGCGATATCACCAGATGACCAAACAACAATTTTAAGAGTGGAGTTTGAATCGTCTCGGTGGCCCCTCCATTTTTAAGTTGTGTGTGTGCTAAACAAAATTTAGTTTGACACCAACAATTTTTTTTCCTTCTACTTTTCTCTTTCCTCTTCGATTACATGTCTAACTCTGTAAATTCTCAAAACAACCCTTCAATTTGTTTTTTTTTTCAGATTTGGTATGTCGCACGTCTCCCACGCGGCGTCGTTTTGGCGATTTTCTTTTCTTAGATTTGATTCGTTGGGAGTCGCCACCTAGTATTTAATTTAGGGTTACTAAGAAACCTGGATGTATTGGTCTTTATCAGAGATTCATAGGTAATAAACTGGTTGTGGTTAGGGAAGGTATTAGCACTCTTAACGCACCCTACCTAAGGTAAGCTGCTTCGCGATTTGATGTAATTTAAAAGGTTTTGAAAGTTGTCTTGCCAATGATTTCTTAAGAAGAGAAGAAAAGTTCTCCTCGGTAAGGAGATCTTTATCTTATCGGATAAAAGAACCTAATTGCTCTAGCATCAATAAAAAAAAAACAAACTTTTCTATTTAATATCAAGAATACATCTTACGTATAAAATTATAATCCGGATACCAAAAGAAAAAATATTTTTTGATATTTTTTGAAATATGAACCAAATTCAATGCAAATTAAAACATTTAATTTTTTTTCTTTTTTTCTTTTTAGTTTTAACATAAACAACACACACACACACACACACACACACACACACATATATATATATATATATAAAATAACAAAACACCCACTCCAACACATTCCTTTTACTATGTTTCAGGACACCCATTACATGATTACAAATCAATCAAAAATTCAAAATAAACCAAACAACACATTAAACAATTTTAAATTTACAAAATGAACCCCAAAAAATTCAGGAACAGTGCCAGGAAGCCCTCTAAAATTGCAGAAACAGTAGCGGCGCGTTGCTCCACGCGCCGCCGCCGATGAAGGCAACAAAACTGTGGATCGGGAACGTCTTCTTCTTCTTTGTCTTCTTACACCGTCTGTGAAGGTCACCGCCACCTGCAACAAGGAGAAAAATGCACAAATAGTCAATTTTAGGTTTTTATTTCTTTGTTTTTCAGATATATCTCTCTCCTTTCAGATCGTTTCACCGCATATCCTTCTTTGGTTTTCGTTTTCTTCTCCTTCTCTTCGGGTGGTAGGCGGCTCCCAGGCTGAACGGCTGAGAGGGGGGTGTTGTTGTTGGGCTGGCTTCGGGCTGTTGTTTTGGCCGTTTGATGTTGAGAAGATCGAAGAAAAAAATGTTGCCAAGGAGGGAGCTTCTGTGTTGTTGGGTCTGTGGGCGCTGGAGGAACGACTGGAGAAGGGGAGCTTGTCCGATATGAGAGATGAAGGTGCAGCGGCGGCTGACTTCTATGGGTGAAGAAGAAGAGCAAGCCGGCTGGGAAAGGAGAGGATAGAGGGAGTGTTGGCTGTTGTGGAGGGAAATGGGGTTGTTGTGCTGTAGGTTGAAGATAAAAGGAAATAGGGGGAAGATCGGATGTGGGTTGAAAGAAAAATGAGGGCTGGTGTTGCCTGGTCTGTGGAGGGAAGGCAGACAGATCGGGGTTGGGGGGTAGTGTGTTGATGCTAAGAGAGGGATGTTGTGGCCGGGTGAAGGGGGGAATGAAATGGAGAGCGGCATGTGGGACTGCTTTCCTTTGGCTGGTTTTGGGAGAGAAACCAAAGGAAGGGGGCAGCGGCCAGCACTGTGAAGGTTTAGGTTTAGGATTTTTTTATTATTATTATTTTCAAAATTGCCCTCCTTTTTGTGTGTGTGTTAAAGGCTATGATTTATAGGCAAAATTGTTGCTAGATCTCACACTTGGTCCCTCAACTTTTTTTTTTGTAAATTTTAATTTTTCTTATTTTTTGAAAACGAGCAATATCAACATCGACTCAATGAGGAAAATCAAAGATTTTAAAAATGACGCGTTAAAAGTCGAACGCGTTCCAAAGATCTTTGAAAATTTAAATTTTTTTTAGACGATACTAAAAATGCTAAAAACGTATTTTTTGAAATTTTGTTGTTTTTCGCTAATTTTTTTATTTTTCTGAAAATTTATCAAAACATGGGTCAAAAGTTGGGTAACAATAGATGCCCTCTCTTTACAATGCTTACGAAGCAAAACTCCTCAATGTTTTGCATAGTAAGCTTTGTAAAGAAAACTTATCTTCTTATCTTCCTAACTTGCTCAATATCCACTCATCTAAAGACCTTACTCCTTTTCTTTTCTTTCTTTTTTGTTTCTTTCTCTGTTCCTTCTCTCTGTTTTTTTTCTTTTTATTTTCCGTTAACCTAAGATCTCATCTAGCGACCTCCTTTAACCAAAACCAAAGAATGTGTGTAGCTCGGTCAACCTAAAATCCCATCTGGCGATTCCTTTTAACCAAATCTACATGTGATCCCTTCTGGCGACCTCCTTTAACCAAAACCAAATAATGTGTGTAGCTCGGTCAACTTGAAATTCCATCTGGCGATTCCCTTTAACCAAAGCTACATGAGATCCCTTCTAGCAACCTCCTTTAACCAAAACCAAAGAATGTGTAGCTCGGTCAACCTGAGATCCCATCTGGCGACCTCCTTTAACTAGAACAAAAAAATGTGCAGCTCGGTCAACTTGAAATTCCATGTGGCGATTCCCTTTAACCAAAGCCACCTAAGATCCCATCTAGCGACCTCCTTTAACTAGAACCAAAGAATAGGCAGATCGGTCAACCTGAAATCCCATATGACGATTCCCTTTAACCAAAGCTACTTGAGATCCCATCTGGCAACCTCTTTTAACCAAAACCAAATAATGTGTGTAGCTCGGTCAACCTGAAATCCCATCTGGCGATTTTTTGAACAATATTGCCCCCGATGTGATTTGAATGTGCTCGTTCATTGATTATCTTTCTTTAAACCACATTATCCTCCGTTCACCGATTCTTCATTTAATCATCTTTCTTTGTCCCCCAGCTGATCTGAATACTGCTTGTTTTTCCTTTTCAGGGTCCACTGTATTGCCCCTAGGTGGCTCAACTTTTCAAGGAGTGTTGAGAAGAGTTAATGTTATTTCTATCAAGGATTTCGCAAACTCGATCAATGTTCTTGTTTTTTTTTTTTGACAATCCTTCTTGTTTTTGAATCAAATCTCATATTTTAAAGATCATGTCTATTAAGTCTAATTGTTGAAATGAAATCAGAGAGATGTCAGTTTTGGAAAAGATCTTTTGAAAATCAAGCTTTCTAGTCAAAGACCCAATACACGTCATTCAAAATATGTAATCCTTTGATTGTCTTGCATTTTGAAAATAGAAATTGACCCGTTGCAAGATTAAAATGGCTTTTTTTTCTTCATGGTTTTTTGTATCCACTTTAAACTTTGATTTTGGGTATATCTTTTGTTGGTCTGTGATGAGGTGACCTTCTGTGGATTTCAAGAAACAAGATGTTCAAGTTAAAACTTAAGGCTTTATCAAAAAAGATTGTTTCTTTTTTGTAGTACCAATTTTATCAGCATGTATAATAATCAATAGCTTAATTCATGAAGTCACAACCCTTATAAAAAAGCTCTTCCAGTTTTGAGACGTCATTTATCGGTTCAGATTGCTTACTTGATCGAAAAGGGCTTTTAAAGCACGTAATGCAGGCAATGGTTAATGGCTATGAAAGAAAAGGAAATTCACATGCTCAAAAACGTGTTTGAGGGTTTCAAAGACTTAGGATCAACATCAACTATTCATCAATTCTCTTTCTCTTGTTGTCTTTGAAGAGAAAGTGACATATAACCTTGTTAACCTCAAAGATCAGAATTCTTTTAACATAGGTCATAAAGCGAATCCAACTTCTTCCTTGATGAATAACCAATCTAATCATTAGAGGCTTTATAATTGATACCAAAAGACAATGTTTGTAACTCGGTATTTTTTTTTTCTGCTATTGACTTTTGGCATATGCTGTGTCTTTTCTTAATTGAAACCTCCTTTGCTCTTTCTAGACTTGATAGGTGTTCTCCTTCCTTAATCTTTGATTTGCCTTTAAGTATTGGCAATTTCCACTCTCTTTTTTTATATAACCTTCCTCAAAGTTTTCTCACATACCCCAGTCTATGGTTTCTTTCTTTGAGCCCCCTCTTAATTGTTGGACTTTTGTTCTAAGCCTTTCTTTTATCCATTGATTCTATTAGTGTCTTCAAAATATCTCTTATTTACCCCCAGTGTAGGGTGTGATCCTAGTCAGGGTTTCTTTTGAAAAGAAATATTCTATTAGGCTCAAATGGGGATTGCAAGGGATATATATCTTTAGAAAGTGAAAGGATGAACAAAGATGGCATTTTCTCATTTCAAGCAAGGTCAGTTGGAACCGATAAATTTTTATCTCGTCTTGTGTAATGATTTGGACTTGAAACAATCATGATTTGCGAGTCCATAACTACTGAATCCACTACATGTCATTACGCATACTGGTAAAATTTACCTACACGGTGTGTGGTTCAATTTCATGTGTGAGTTCAAAATTTATTTGGTCACCTCATATTGTTTATCTTGCCATTTTAACAAATATCAAGTCATTTCTGCAATCAAACCACTTTTAATCTTTTAGTATTGACTAGCCTTAATTTTATATGTTGGAGTTTGATTAAAATATTTTGTCAAAATACCCTTTGAAAGAAGCATCTCTTGATTTCAAAACAACAGGAAGACAAAGGAAAGACATGATTCGTTCAAGGATGAGATGTGACCCCAAAACAAAATGCAAAATGGCAAAAATCCACAACAAAATAATTGACAATTCAGCACCATTCCTGGATCAGCTTTTCTGGCAATATTTATGCTTTGCCAAGCATTTTTTATCTTTTATCAATCTGAGGATGTTCTGGTGACAATATGGTTAATGACATCATCTTTCACAAACTCAACTCGCTTCTTGCTCACCATCATCCTGTCTCGATTCTTGAAAGTTTTGCAACTATTCAAATGAATGGCCCAAAACCCCACCATGATATTCACATCTCTTGTCTGGATTATACCACCTAGAAAATGATGGCTGTATGAGATTTAACGGAGTCGAGGCAACAAGTCTAGAGTCTGACATATGCTGGTAGACAAAGTCGAGTGGCGGAGGTATGTCAATCTTAGCAAAGACATTTGAGCAGTTGATGCTACAGTGAGACATGGCTAGACCACATAAATAAGGTTTTCCAACTTCAGAGTTATCTTTCGATTCATCTCTCATCATTGTTCTGGAATCCATGGCAGAACCTTTAATCTTTCCCATCATTATAGCTTGTTTAACTCTTATAGCAATCCTCACAATCTTATGCCAATCTTTTATGCTTGTTGTGGTTGTTTGAAGATTAGTGGAAACCTTTCAAGGTTGTTAGGTATCCTTGGTAGCGCATAGCACCGTCACTGTCGACGCGTGGAATCATGTATTATCTCTACTAGAAGATAAACTGATGAATATGAAACTTTTATGTCTTCTCTTCGATTCCTCCTGAACGGTGCAGCAAACAGACACCTATAGAGGGAGTTTTGCTCTGTTGAAGTTTCGGTCTTTTTCATGTTTTTCAGTCTAGGCATGTCCTTCTCTCTACTTCTGCGTTTTAATGCTGACACTGGTAGGAGAAAAATTATAGATGATCTGAAACTACTGTATTCCTTCTTAGATTCTTCACTAGTAGATTCACAAACAGATCTCTACAAAGAGAGCTCTGCTACATTGAAGTTTAATGCCAAATCATGTTTTTCAGACCAACATCCTGTGTTGCTGTATTGGAATGGAGTTCACAGCATATGTGGCTAGAAAGAAGGCCTTTGCTCATGGCGTGAAAGGCCAACAACTATTGGATGTCATTGAAAGATGTGGAGTAGGTGAATAATTAACAGTGCAGCTGAACCAAAAAGGAGATTGTCTTTTGTTGATTACTGAAGGCGTTGCTGCTGTTGTTCATGACTGAGGAGAGGCAGTGCCACTTCAATGTTTTAGCCACTGCTGGTGGAGTGTTGATGAGAAAAGTCAATGATGTTTTCCTTGTGTGGGACATGGACTGATAGTGCTTCCACAAGAGGCCGCACATACATTCCCTTTTCATTCTTAAAGTTCAACACTTGTTCAAACAGATCGAGTTTATCTACTTCACATTTGATGCTCTCAATTTCCTTTTGACAATCGGTCTCTCGCCAACCTTTTTCTTCATTTTCCATCTTTTTTTAATCAGGTGTAGCAGAGTTTATATGGAGAACCCACCTTTTAACTTGATGCATGCATGATAAATGTATGAACATATAATCTATATGATGAACTCGCCCTTCGAGGGGTGACATATGATCGTAACTCTTGTATGATGAAATAAGAATCTTGATTCTTGCCCAAACTCTACAATGAAATTTTTTTGAGTGACGGTCATTGTGTCACCCACAAGTCTTGAGTTCAAGATGCTTCAAGAAGGGTTTGCCCTAATGCAAATAATGATAGCACATACATCCTAAGGACATGTTTTATACATTATGTGAACATGGGTAGGTTTTCTACCTGGTCTCAAAAGGGTTTCATATCTGCCCAGTGATGATCTTCGTAAAGACAGTATAGGGGCATTGCAAGAAATGGTTAAGGTACATATACCCACCATTACCAAGCAGGCACTCAGATATAAGTTGTGTGTTTCATGCATCTGAACCCTGACCAATAGTCATAGGGCAGATCGTTAATTCCCCACCTAACTTAGAAGCTTGTGTGTTCTTTCAAAAATAAATACATGTGATGCATGAGACAATTCTATACAATGCATGGAAAAAAAACATTAACAAAATAAAACAAAAGGCAAAAACTTAAACACATCAAATACACAAAGCTTAGTCCAATATTGTCAGAAACAGTACCTTCCCTAGTCAAGTCGTCATTCTATCGCACGTCTCCTGCGCGGCGTCGTTTTGGCAATTTTCTTTTCGTAGATTTGATTCGTTGGGAGTCGCCACCTGACATTTAATTTAGGGTTACTAGGAAACCCGAATGTACTGGTCTTTATCAGAGATTCACGGGTAAGAAACTAGTTGTGGTTAGGGAAGGTATCAGCACCCTTAACGCACCCTACCTAAGGTAAGCTGCTTCGCGATTTGATGTAATTTAAAAGGTTTCGAAAGTTGTCTTGTCAATTATTTCTTAAAAAGAGAAGAAAAGTTCTGCTTGGTAAGGAGATCCTTATCTTATCAGATAAAAGAACTTAATTGCTCTAGCATCAATAAAAACAAAACAAACTTTTTTATTTAATATCAAGAATATATCTTATGTATAAGATTATAATCCGGATACCAAAAGAAAAACTATTTTTTGATATTTTTTGAAATATGAACCAAATTCAATGCAAATTAAAACATTTAATTTTATTTCTTTATTTCTTTTTAGTTTTAACATAAACAACACATACATAAAAAAATAATAACAAAACACCCACTCTAACACTTTCCTTTTACTATGTTTCAGCACACACCCATTACATGATTACAAATCAATCAAAAATTCAAAATAAATCAAATAACACATTAAACTATTTTAAATTTACAAAATGAACCCCAAAAAATTCAAGAACAGTGTCAGGAAGCCCTCTGAAACTGCAGAAACAGTAGCGGCGCATTTCTCCACGTGCCACCGCTACTGGCGGCGCGTGGGTTCACGCGCTGCCACCAATGAAGGCAACAAAACCATGGATCATGAACGTCTTCTTCTTTTGTCTTCCTACGCCGTCTGTGACGGTCACTGCCACCTGCAACAAGGAGAAAAACGCACAAACAGTGGATTTTAGGTTTTTATTTCTTTGTTTTTCAGATCTGTCTCTCTCCTTTCAGATCCGTTTCAACGCAGGTCCTTCTTTGGTTTCTGTCTTCTTCTCCTTCGCTTTGGGTGGTAGGCGACTCCCAGGCTGAATGGCTGAGAGGGGGGGTGCTGTTGTTGGGCTGGCTTCGGGCTATTGTTTTGGTCGTTTGCTATTGAGAAGACCGAAGAAGACGATGCTATTGAGGAGGGAGCTTCTGTGTTGTTGGGTATGTGGGCGCTGGAGGAACGGCTGGAGAAGGGGAGCTTGTCCGGTGTGGGAGATGGAGGTGCAGCGGCGGCTGACTTCTATGGGTGAAGAAGAAGAGCAAGCCGGCAGGTAAAGGAGAGGATAGAGGGAGTGTTGGCTGTTGTGGAGGGAAATAGGGCTGTTGTGTTGTAGGTTGAAGATGAGAGAAAATGGGGGGAAGATCGGCTGTGGGTTGAAAGGAAAAAGAGGGCTAGTGTTGGCTGGTCTGTGGAGGGAAGGCAGACAGATCGGAGTTGGGGGGCAGTGTGTTGATGACCAGGAGAGGGATGTTGTGGTCGGGTGAAGGGGGGAAGGAAATGGAGAGCGGCCTGTGGGGCTGCTTTCTTTTGGCTGGTTTTGGGAGAGAAACCAAAGGAAGGGGGCGCCGGCCTATACTGTGAAGCTTTAGCTTTAGGTTTTTTTTTTTTTCAAAATTGCCCCCCTTTTTTGTGTGTGTTGAAGGCTACTATTTATAGAAAAAAATGTTGTTAGGTCTCACACTTGGTCCCTCAACTTCTTTTTTTGTAAATTTTTATTTTTCTTATTTTTTTGTATTTTTTAAAAATGAGCAATATCAACATTGACTCAATGAGGAAAATCAATGATTTTAAAAATAACGCGTTAAAAGTCGAACGCATTCCAAAGATCTTTGAAAATTTAAATTCTTTTGAGACGATGAAAAAAATGCTAAAAACGATGCAAATATATTTAAAAAACATATTTTTTGAAATTTTGTTGTTTTTTGCTATTTTTTTATTTTTCTGAAAATTTATCAAAACATGGGTCAAAAATTGGGTAGCAACATGGTACATGTTGTTTTTATTGCTATTTATTTTATGTGTAGTTTATAAAACTAGATTGTGTTTTTCATTTTTTTTATGTTAGATTTGGTTCTCATTCTTTTGATTGTTATTTGTTTTATTTGAATTAAATTTTATAATTGAATTTTTTTGTGATTTCATCTCTTCCAATTTTTTTCCTATAAAACTTAATCCTCATTATTTTTATTGCTATTGTTTTCTATTAAATTGGTTGAGAATTTAGCTTCTTGATTTAGGTCGAGTCTAGGATTTAATAGGTTGTGGGTTTGTGAGATTAACTCGGGTTTAAAAGCTTAGCTCGAGTTTGCTTGATTTTTATTTTCTTTTTTAAACTAATGTTTTTTTCAATTTCATCTTTTAAAATTTATTTAATTAGAGATTGGGCTCCATTAATTTTTCTTATTTGTTTTCTACATGATTTTTCATTGATTTGGAAAATAATTTGGGTTTTCGCATATTTTTTTATTTATCATTCCCTTTTAAATTTAGATTTTTAAAAGATATTTTGTTATTTATTTAAATTAATTGTTTAATGTAAACATGAAATGTTTAGTTCGTGATATTTTGAAAAGGAAAATAAAAAATATATCGGGTGTACATTTTTTTTAGGCACAGATAATCATTTGGATAAATAAAGATTTTATTCAATGAAACAAAGTTATTAAACACAATTGGGTATATGATCCATGTTGTGAGATAAAATATCTTGATTTGCATCAATCTTTTGATTTTTCCAATTTAGTTTTTACTTATTATTAACGACTTTGTTTTTATATTTAGTGGCACGGATAATTCTTAATTTATTTAATTTAAATGCATGCATAATCTTTTATGTTTCTTATTAATAATTTTATTATAGAAAAAGACGTGATGGAAAAGGATGCATATTCATGTTTTTTGCTGAAAAATAAAATTATTCAACAAACGACGAAGCGCAGGTCAAATAGCTAGTCCTATTATAAAACAAATGAGAAACATTATGGAGCTTCACTATTCATATGAATGAATACTAAAGCTTTTTTTTTTTTAGTTTTCTAACTTTTTTCTCCTTTCAATTACCTCCTTTTATAGAGCTTCTTTTTTATATAGTTTTTTTTTTTTTACTTTTTTTACCTTTCAATTACATCTTTTTATAGCTTAATTAGATGAAATTAGGTTTGGAATTATGGTAAAAGAACCAAATTAAATGTTAGATAACTAAAAAGTAAAATGTGAAGAAAATATATTGCTAACCCAATATTCATACCTTTCTCTACTAAAAGACTTGGCATTCTTATAGGAAATTCACTAATCATATGAATAGTTAAACTCCTCATTTTCTTTTCAATTCAGTCTTTTTTTTCTTTCAATTTCATCATTTTTTTTCTCAACTTCATCCTTAAAGTTTTTAGCAATCGTATTTTGGATGAATAACTTCAATGAATCACATTAGGGAAACTCTTACATACTTTAATTTTAAACCTAAGCTAGGTAAGAGAGTCAGGTAGAGAGGTTTTTTTGGTCAATTTTATCCTTTTTTTCTCAATTACATACTTAGATTTGTTTTACATGTTGGTCAGTTGCCTTTGAACCAACCAAGTTGACTGGTCATGTCAGGGCAACCTTTTTATAATTTAATTTTAAACTCAGGTCAGACGAGGAGTTAGGTTGTGAGGTTTATTTTTGTTTTCAATTTTATTCTATTTTCTCAATTTCATCTTTATACTTTTTTTAAGGTTGATTGAGTTGTCTTTGGACCAACCAAGTCGATTAGGTCACATTAGTACAACTTCCATGAAGTTTAATTTTAAACCTAAACTAGGTGAGTCAAGTAAGGAGGTTTCAAGGTTGACTCACTAGGCCATAATAACAATGTCAAATAATTCTTTATGACCTTGATGTTTTTTGTTACATTCAAGTTTTTTTTTATCCGACCCATAACGTAGAGTTGACTTGTAAACTAGTTCACTCTAAATAATTAAAAAGCAAATGAAAAGAACTTTATAATTGAATATCTTACTTTTGATAGTCTCATTGGTTGTGAATAACATCAATTATGTTAGTTTAAGTAGCAAAAATTGTTACATCAATCGTGGCTAATATTTTTATTATAGTCCACAGTACTTGGTTATTGTTTGTTCTACAAGCTTATAATTGTATGCAGAGTTCTTTTTTTAACTAAACCCTTTGATTGCATATATATTTTCCACTAGCCCCTAAGTAGATAAAATTAGATTCATTTACTTTTAGTTAATACTATATTATTTGTTTGCGCTATGTTATGAGTCATATCAATTTTGTTTTTTAATGTAAAAAAAGTTTATAGACATTGCTAATGGTTTTTTCTAGTAGAAAAAAAAATCAAACTATGTAGAGATTAACCCGATGTGACATGGTTGACTTGGTTGGTCCAAAAGCAACCTAGATGACCGATAAAAACATAGTTTGACTCAAAATAAATATTCAAGATGACATTTTTTAAGAATATTAAGATGGAAACATATTGGATCAATTCGAGACAACTCGGGTTAACTTGTCAATCTACATGTCAGGTTATGAAATCATGATGACTTCATTGAAAGCAAATCAAAACAAATAATGAAACTAAATTTCCAATAAATTCAATTTTGAATAATGAAATTGAAAAAAAAATATTAATTAAAAAAGACTTGAAAATGACTCAAGTCAACCCAAAATAACTTGCCAAACCTATGACTCAAATCATGAGACTAAGATAACCTAATAGAAAGAAAATTGAAATAAATTATAAAGTCTATTTCCCAATCAACCCAGTGTTAAAAGATGAAATTGAAAGAAATACCGATTAAAGAAGTACATAAAAAAAGAACTCGAGTCAACCCAAGTTAACACACCAAACCTGTTACCTAAGTCATGAGGTATGAGTAACCTCAAAGAAAGCAAACTGAAATAAATTATGAAACTAAATTCTCAATCAACCTAACATTAAATGATGAAAATGAGAAATAAAAAATCAATAACAAAAAAAAAACTTCAGTCTATCGTATTTTGGGTTATGAGACTAGAATAACCTCATAAAAAGTAAATTAAAGATAAATTATGAAATTTAAACCTCAATAAACCTAATGTTAGATGATGGAATTGAAATAGAAATTATATTAAAAAAATAATTAAAAAAATAACTCGAGTGAACTAGGGTTACTAAACAAATCCATGACTTGAGTCATGAGATGAGGATAATCTTATAGAAAGTAAATTGAAATAAGTCACGAAGTATAATTCTCAATCGACTCAATATTAAAGGATGAAGTTGAGAAAACAGTCAATTAGTTAAAAGGGTGAAAGCTAAAGTTAACCCGTCAAACTCGCGATCCAAGTCATGAGACTAAGATGACCTCATAAAAAGTAAAATTTAAAAAAATTATGAAGTCCAATCCCTAATAAATCTAATGTTGAAAGATGAAATTGATAAAAAAACAAAAACATAAATTGGAAGAAAATAACAAAGGAAGATAAAAAATATTTTAGTGAATAGTATTTTATAAGGAGGGGTATAGTAAAATCCCCTCCTTTTTTAGCATTTTATTAATATGAAATATGAAGCTCAATCTTTAATAAATCTATTATTTAAGGATAAAATTGAAATTGAAAAAAAAAATGTAGATTGGAAAAAAAACTAAAGGAAGAACAAAAAACACAATTATAGGGAATAATGTTGTAAACCCCCCCGGGTGTTAAATAGCAAAAACTGTGACAAAAAATAAATTAAGAAGAAAATTTTATGATTGGGGTTAAGAATCCCTAATTAATGAGTAAAAATTTTCGAATGAAATAAAGAATAAAAACATAAAGTGAAAATGTGAAAAAAAATCACTATATATTTTGTGTTAGGATTTCCAAAGAGTAATAGTGAAAAAGATGCAATCTAGGTAGTTGTTGATCAATTAACTAAATTTATTTTGTTCATATCTATGAAAATGACGGATTTGGTGGATAAATTGGTTAACTTGTACATCGACAAAGTGATCAGATTATATGGGATTTTAGTGCCTATTGTGTTTGATCAAGATCTTTGATTACTTCCAGATTATAGCAAAGTATTCAAAAGGCTTTGGGGATAAAATTAAAAATAAGTGCAACATTTCATCCTTAGATTGACAAATAGTCCGAAATAACCATTAACTATAACTAAAATTGATCAGTGTTTCACTGTAGCACGGGCTACTGTGCATTATGAGTGAATTCACTATGGATTGTACTATTCTGCACTGTAAAACTGATCAGTGTTTCATTATAGCGCGGGCTACTGTGCAATATGAATGAATTCACTGTGGGTTGTGATTAGTACTTAAAAGTGAATTTTCATTAACGCTTTATATCATCATATTGCACTAAAGTATCATTAAATACCCTAACTAAAGCATGTTTTATAATAACAAGTCTGATAATATAATATATCTTTAATTTATGGTAAATGCTTGTTTTGAATGCAGGTATATCTCACAATTCAAATGATTAATTGATGTGATTAACTATTGAAATTGAGAAGACAAAGAAAGGGCTAAGAGAAGAGATGCTGGTTCAAACTGGAACACCATTCGGTTATTAGATCATAACTGGAGTTGTAGACCTTGGATTTAGGTATGCTTTATATGTATGGAAAGCTAAGACATAGACCTAAAACTTTCATGAGGAGTCCAAGACTCAATTCTGCCGTTTTCAAGTTCAAATCTTAGCATCAACGAAGAAGTCGGAATCTGTCCTGCAGCTCAGACACTGTTAAGTTTTCAGCTCATATCTTGAGTTCTAGAAGTCCAAATAAGCTCTGGTTTTTTTTGTTGGAAAGCTAAGACAATTGCCCACAACTTTCATGAACAAAGGGCTCAAATTCTGATGTTAGCAATGATGTTTTGGCCAGCCAACAATATCAATAACCAGCAGCCAACAATGTCAAAAACCAGCCACCAAATCAATGGTTGGCCACCAACTATTTTCTTAGTCAACCAATCAATAGTTCTGAATCTTAGCCTATAAAAGGAGGCATTTTCCATGCATTTAGTCATCTTATTTTTCATATCAAAATCATCTTCTTGCTTTCTCTCTTTGTAATGTTCAAGTTTTCTTTCATGCTATATTAATCTCTTGTTTATGCTTTTTCATTTCATTTCCTATACTTAGTTAACTTATATCATGTTTATGTTCTTATATTTTTTTATTTATGTTTTTCTTCTTCATTATGTTTAGCTAAGTTAATTATGCCAAGGTGAAAAGGTTTCACTAGTGGTGTTAGAATAGGTATAATATAAACTCAACATGGACTTTAATGTTTATATCCAAGAAAGATTGTTATTAACATGTTTTATCTTTTTATCTTACTAATTCTTAATACCTTGCTTGTTAAATGGTTAGTCTAGATTTGTGTTGTATAACACTTGGTACATCAAATGCTTGATCCTTCATAGTCTTCGGCCGACATCGTTATTATGATAGGAACTTGATTTGTTGTTAACATAAGCTAGCAACATGAATGCCTGATGATATTTATAAGTATGGTGTTACTTAGATAAGATGATTAATATGATCATGTTAATAATTTATAATGAGCTAATAACGATAAATCATCCGATTGGAACCTCCTTTATGTGTGGTTTCTAGTTGAGTAATAAAAAGAGTTTATATTATATTTATTTGAAATACCATTAGTGGATCCTCTAACCTTGACATCTGTTTTATCATTGTTTAATCCTTACATCAATATTACATCTCAAAGTTCTCTTCAACATCAATATCATTTTATTATTTGTAATTTATATAATTCACCTCTCTGTGGTTCGACCCCGGTCTTGCCGGGTTATTTATTACTTCGACACTCCTGCACTTGGGATAGGACATCAACTCTTTAATCGTGTCAGATTGCACTGCCGCGCGGGTACTGTGAGTGCTTTTACTGTGGACTGTACTGTTTGGTGGGGGCATATGTGAGGCTGCAGCCAACAGGCCCCAAGCGCCAGGCTGGAGGCACGCCCCTAGGGCTGCAGACACCTGGCGCTTGGCTGCCAGGATTGGGCGTTAGGCAGGCCACGCTCGCTGACCGCACCCTAGGCTACAGTCACTTGGTGCCTGGGCTGCCTGCCTATATACTGGGTAGACCATGCGCACACGTGGCGCTTGGGCTGATTGCTTGTGTGCTGGGTACACCAAGCGCACACGTGGCGTTTGGGCTGATGTTTGTCTAATAAATATTATTATTTTTATTATAATTTATATAATTAATAAAATAATTAATAACTTTGAAAGAAAATATTATTATTATTATTGAAAACATATTATTATTTATATTATAAATTTTTATGATATTTTTTATAAAAATAAAAAGTGAGCCCGTGACATAATATTATTAAAAATATTCAACAATTCTAAGTATTAATATAAAAAATATTATAATTTATGTCGTAAATATTAATATTTTTCTTCTAATACAAAGTATTCATATAAAAAATATTATTATTTGTGCTCTAAATATTATTATTTTTCTTATAATTCAATGTATTCATATCAAATATATTATTATTTGTATTATAATATTATTATTTTTATAATAATTCAAAGTTTTAATATAAAAAATATTATTATTTGTGTTATAAATATTCTTGGAATTAAAAATAGTATTATTTGTGTTATGAATATTATTATTTTTACTATAATCAAAAGTATTAATATTAAAAATATTATCTTTTGTGTTATAAATATTATTATTAATAAAATAATTACTAAATTAGAAAAACATTATTCTTAATATTAAAAGACAACCATTGATTTGATTTGAAAGATAAAATTAAAAATTACTACTATTATTATCATTATTATCATCATCATTAATAAATTTTAAAAAACTGTTATTACCATCGAAGAAAAACCACGTGGGGACACGTGGCGCTTGAGCTGCTACTTGTGTGTTGGGCAGACACCAGCGCATACGTGGTGCTTAGGCTGCCTGCCTCTGTGCTGGCAGACTAAGCAAACACATGGCGCTTGAGCTACTTGCTTGTGTGCTAGGCAGACCAAGCGCACACGTGGCGCTTGGGTCATGATACTGGACCTAAGGGGAATGGGTTCGACATCAGGACCCCAGTCAATGGGTCTTGCATAAGGATCCAATTCGATTATGTCCTTCATTAGAACCTAAGGTTCTTGGATCCTAAGATTCTAAATATTATTATTTGTTTTAGAAATATTATTATTTTTGTTATAATTAATAAAGATGGAAAATATAACAAACATGACTTACTATGATAATATCGTGGTAATCAATTGAACCATGCAAATTATGGTTGATAAGCTTAATCAGATTCAGAACAAGTTGAGATAGAATTGATCTTTCATACATATACTTGAAGAGAAAGTACCAAAGTGCATTCCAATGACTAATGCTCCAAAAGGAATGTATAAAGGTTTCTAGAAGTATGTTATATATTATATGCCAGCATAGCAAATATAGTTGCAATCCTAATAACATTTGAGTACCAATCACATATAAAATGTCACTCGTTACACAAATGTATAAGTAGCTTTAAGCCAATTATATGGCCCAACAACTTTACCAACATATAACCTAGCTTGTACATGGATAAAATAACACTTTAAAGGTGATTTTCCAGCAAGACACTACTAACCCTCTTACATCTTAAGGACTTACTGCTGACTAGCAAGTACGAGAAAAAATAGATAAGGTTGAGCTAGCCTAACACCTAAAATAGATGGGGCTAAAAACTGGATAAACAGTTAGGCTTGCATACAATCATCCATATCTAGAGTGGGTAAACAGGTTGCGTGCACCTAATTTTTAGAGGTATAAAAATAGCTGATTTAAATAATTTTCTAAAAAAAACAACTAAATTCTATAAGGGAACACGTCTCTAAATTCTTTGATTAATATGCCAATGATACAATGAATCCTTTTATAAAACTAAGACTAATGGTTCATCACTAACTAAAATAGTTTTCCATTAGTTCTCTACACTTCCACCCAACTCTATCAGTAGTTAAAAAGAGATAGAGACTCATTTTTATGAGCACTTTTATATAATAGAACCCAATATGATATTGACTAGCTTAGCTAAGATAATCTTAATCAAGGAGAGTCTATTAAAAGTTATTCTTTTAGATTCAAGACTATAAGAACCAAGTGCACTATAGCTATAACAGAGCAAAAGTGAAGTAAACTCATATTTTAAAAGATGTAGTGAAAAATCATAAAAAAAATGATTGTAATAGGCTTTCCCTAAGTAGATGAAGTTTGAATTAAAGTTCAATTTCACATTGTTGAATCTTTTAAGGTAAGTAATTACCATGCTTAAATCCATCATAACATTTTATAAAAGTTTCCCTTCATCATAGATGGGGTCATCTCCATAACCGACTTAATGTTCTTTTAAAGCCTTGTAAATATTGTTATGTATAAAAGGCCCTAAAACCATTACTCTCTACCCTTAGCTAATGTCACTACCATCTTTATATATGCTTTTGTTGATTTTTTAAACTTAACATTATATGTGTGCGGCGTAGCAAAGATCATCCTCTCAGATCAGGATCTCTCTAGTGATGGAGAGAAGAACAATGAATTCTTATTTCTTATCAATAAAAAAAAAGATGGAGTTGCCACCTAGTATTTAGTCATTATGAACCCTAACTAATTTTAGAGTCTAGATAAGAAGACTAGTTATGTATTGGAAGAATGTATCACCCTTAATACACCTTACCTAAGATAAGTTGCATTGTTTGTTTGTCTGATATAAACTAAGGTATTGTTGTGTTTTCTAGTCATTGGTATGTCTAAGGTTTAAGAAAAGTTTTCTTCGGTAAGGAGGTCCTTATCATATTAGGCTAAAGCCTTGCCATTCTAGAGTCAAACTATATTTTTGTATTTTTTTTAATATCAAAAATACGTCTTACGTTTGTGAACGTTTAACTTCACAATTCTTGATATTGGAACAAACAAGATAAATTCTTTGGTATTTTTAAAATGTAGGTCAAGTTCTCATGACTTTAATAAACTGGTTATTAAATCCAAAAATATATATAAAAATAAAAAGATTATTTTATGATTTTTTAATATGCTAAAATATGCAAATATAATTTATTTTTGAGAGACTTGGCCATATGCAAATTAAAATAAAAATTGTATTTTTGAAAGAAAGATTTTGTTGTTGTTGCTACAGAAGGGAATTAATTTGTTTAATACCAAAAAAACATCTCGCGTGTAGGTCACAATTCTAAATACTAAATATGTAAGGGTAAAACAATATAAGGAACCCAAAATTAATTGCAAAATTGTCTTCCGGACATTTGAAAATTTGACTAAAGCCATGTTAAACAAAACACAATAATGTGTTTTAAATCAAACAAGATACCAACTTAAAAAACAAATTATTCATCAATCAAACTCAACTCAATAGCAAATAAACACCAAACCTAAACATAATCCATGAATCAAAAAATCAAAACTCAAATCAACATAAATTCAAACATAATCCCCAAATCAAATATTTAATGTTCAAATAGCAACCAACTTTTTTTTAAAATACCAACAATCCTGCATAAATTATCAAACCATCTCAACTCAAGAACACAACAAA
Organism: Populus trichocarpa; assembly: GCF_000002775.5. Taxonomy (NCBI): domain Eukaryota; kingdom Viridiplantae; phylum Streptophyta; class Magnoliopsida; order Malpighiales; family Salicaceae; genus Populus; species Populus trichocarpa. Next base: position 7,695,905 of record NC_037302.2, on the reverse strand, counting down.
TCCAATAAACAATGTCCAGCTAATTCAAAACATTATACATGACAATAAACATTGTCCTAAATTTTATAGTTTTCCAAAAAAAGATTTGAGGTTATAAATTGATCTTTTAAAGTGTTTTCTGTGTCCAGGAACTATTGAAATCAAGGATGGAAGTGTAGGAACAGTGGCAGCATGTGGTCTCCACGTGTTGTTGGTAAAGACTATTAACCGGTAGATCTAAAACTTCTTATTTTTCTTCTATTTCTTCCTGCACTAATGGTGACTTTCACTATGGCCTACAATAAAAGGAAATCACATAACCAGTTGATTGAATTATTTGTTTAGATCTGTTCTTCCCAGTTAATTAATTTCTTATATTGTTTCCTTTTCTTTTTTACAAGCCATCGTTGTTTAAGTGCTACTGAGAGAGCTTTGATTGGTCACGAGCTATTGGTGTGGAGGGTCACGGCTGGTACTATTGAGGTGGGTTTTGTAATGGTTTAGTTGAAAATAAGGAGAAAGAAGATGGGTTTTGGTTTATAGCTGGTGAAGGGAGCAAAGCTACTAGCCTTGGTGGGTTTCCTACAATGGAGAAGAAGAAAGGAAATGGCGTTATGGGTAGGGGTTGCTGATGTTCAAAAAATAAAAATTAAAGGAGGTAAAATGGGTGACTGTGGTGATGTTGTTGAGAAAAAAAATGAAGGAGAGATTGCCTTTGGTTAAAAAAAAAAAAGGGAGACAAAAGAGCGGTTGTGTAGATGATGACTATTGAGATAAAGGCTTGCACAGTGGGGGGTTGCTCACAGTGGTAGTTGAAAACGGGAGACTAAATACGGGGAAAAAGGCTATTACTAGTGGTTTTGTTAGGGAAGATGAAGGGTTGAAGATGATAGCCTTTTTTCTTTGTATGGCTGACAGCTCATTTTGTCAAGATAGAGTTATGGTGTTTTTGTGTTTGTATGAGTGTGTGTGAGCTAGAGAGAAGAGTGAGAAAAATGGTTTTTGGCTTTTCTTTTCTTTCTCTTTTTTTTCCTCCTTAAAATTCCCCCTCCCTTTGTGTGTGTGGTACAACCATCTATTTATAGATAAAATAATTTATCTTTTTCCTCCCAATTGCCTGGTCCCCAAGCAACTAAAAAAATCACTTTGGTCCCTCATTTTTCCTCTTTTGCTTTTAGTCTCCTTGTCTAAATATTTTTTTGTTTTTTCGTATTTTGATATCCTTGAAAAAAAAGGCAATATCAATGTCGATTGATCAATGATTTTGAAATAAGCATGGAAAAAACTGAACGCGTTGAAAGTAAATTTTTTTTTAAAAGACTCTGAAAATGCCAAAAACAACGCAAATACATCAAGACTATAATTTTTTGGATTTTTTATTATTGTTTGCTACTTTTTGGATTTTTCAAAAAAAAAGGGTAAAAAATCGGGTTATGACACTCAGAATAGATCGAATGCTTATATATATATATAGTAGGATGTTGATATGTTTTTTAAGTGATGGTTGATCTATTTTTTCTCTTCACCTCTCTTCATCAGGGTACTAAATTCAAGTGTACATAGTACGAAGTCCTCAAATGGACTCGTCAAGATTTGTATAGAAGTACAAAGTTGCTTACCATTTTGTTATAAGCCTGTCATTATATCCAAGCTATGAAAATTAATGATTTGCATGTCATACATGAAAAGGAAGCATTATTGGACTTTGACCAAAACAAAAGAAAAAAATGCAACAATTCCTTATTAGGCTTGGTGCTGAATTTAGATAGCAAAATGACATCAAAATTTTTTTGACCCTTCCATTATTCACCAAAATGTTGTTTAGTTATGTTCATCCATTTGATGTAATTTACAAGAATAGCATTAGGCCACATTGGAATCAATTGTTTTCCAAATATTTAGATTTACAAGGTTGTCCTGTAATGAAAGCCTTGTTCTTTCAATGTCTAATATAAAGTGGTGTTTTTTTTTTTCTAAAGCATATTTTTATAGAAATGGGTCAAGGCAAAAAGGTTTAGGGTTATTGACTCTTTTCTTTACAAAAAATATTTAAACTTGTTTAAAGAAGAATTGGGGTTACTTTATATGAAAGATGACTGATTGAGTGTAATTAATAAAATCCTAAATGTCATGCCTAAAGGCCAAAACATTTGTAATTTTTGGAAAATAATAAGTGGTTGAAATGTCAGATACATTTAAGAGCATGGTTGACAGTTTTGGGCACATAATGTCATTCATCACATCATTGATGGTTAATTCAATCGATCAATTTCAATACAAATATGACGAGTAAATATTCATTTATTCCAAAAACTCTCTTCTTTACAAAAAAAAAAAAAAAATCTAAACTTGTTTAAAGAAGAATTGGGGTTACTTTATATGAAAGATGACTGATTGAGTGTAATTAATAAAATCCTAAATGTCATGCCTAAAGGCCAAAACATTTGTAATTTTTGGAAAACAATAAGTGGTTGACATGTCAGATACATTTAAGAGCATGGTTGACAGTTTTGGGCACATAATGTCATTCACCACGTCATTGATGGTTAATTCGATCGATCAATTTCAATATAAATATGACGAGTGAATATTCATTTATTCCAGAAACAAATAAATATGGAAGGTATTATTTACTCCAAAAATAAATATTGACATGTCGAGTGTGTAAATTAATTGTCTATAACCAAACACGAGAGAAAAGATGAAATCGACCATGAATAGTAAAGCTGACTAGGCTTAGAAAAGTCCTGAGTAACTAGGAGTCATGATTTAATCAATCATATGAGTTTGAGTTTGCACAATCAACGAAAAGATTCAATCCTACTTAGAACAAGAGTTCTTAATATATTAAACTAGTCAGAGTTGCAGATTGGTTAGGATTCATATAGTTATTAGCAAGGAGAAGTTTACATTGTATTAAGATTCAATTTGTAAGCTCTTTAATATAAACAATCTATATAGGTTTAGAATTAAATGTTTATATAAAACTCAAATATTGCACCAATATAAATAGGCTATCTAGTAGCTGAAAAAGATGGTTAGCCTCACATATACAATTTTTTTAATTTAATTCTATTCAATCTATCTTTTTTTATTATTTCTTTTATTTTATTTTAGAAGCATTCTTTTACCTTTTTACTTTATTTATTTTCCTTTTCTTTTATTCCTTTATATATTCTTTTTTTTTCTTGGCATTATTTTAAATATATATGGTTTTATCCTTTGATAAATAAATCTTAATGTTTATTCTATCTTCTTACCGTTCTAAAAATTGATTGAAATCTTTTATTTTTTTTTATTATAAAGTTAAAAAAAGATTCAAAGTGATTGGAAAGGAAAGTATTACAAACCAAATAATTTTTATAAAAAAAAATTGGCATTATACTTAGAATATTGTTTTATAAAAACTAAGAGACTACAACCACTAAACCAAAGTCTTATTGGTTGACACTTGTTAAACAACAATAATCAAAGGGAGTTATGGTAAAAGATGTTTTGAAATGTAGTTGCTAGAGTCTCTAGCTGACCATAAACTTATTATGGGTTCTTTTCCTAGTTCTTTTGGCATGTTTGATCTAGTGATCGAATCATAAAAACATGATTTATGAAGCAAAGAGCCAACTTATGAACGATTGGGTTAAATTGTTGGGTTGTAGGTTAAACCTTTTCAAATAATTAGGCTTCTTGATAAAAGTCATCATGGTTCAAGTAATATAATATAAGAAGCAAGAACTTTCATGCTCTTCAGAACCCTTTGAGTTGAATTGAATTCATAGAGATAAATCAATTTCTATGTTTGGAATCTGTTTAAAGGTATTGATTTGAATTCCAAATGGAATTCAATTCATAAAAAAATGACCAAAAACAAATCAAATAGGAGACCCTCTAATTTGCTACAAGAATTCAATTTCAATTAACCATGAAAATTATTTTTCAAAAATACCTCATATTTCTTTTATTCTAAAAACCTTACAAAATAACTTCTAATTCTCTGCCAAAACCTCCCACTCTCTTCTTTGTCTTTGTACCTAAAGCTAACCAGACCTTGATTTCAAGATCATATATCATCTTGGTAGGTTCTTGCAAAGAATGTGATGTGATCCGATCTGATCCATTTAGCATTAGCACTATTGTAAACTTGATATGAGCAACATAATCACCTTTAATATTACCATCTAGAGTCTCAAATAATAAGTATTATAGTAACAAAAAAAAACTTATAAAAATACAAAGAATGCAATAAAACAAATGAGATATAAGACACCTTTTACTAGGCTTCTCATGAAGAACATGATAGGGTTGCAGAAGATTATGATTCACACATTAAACTAATTCCAATTGAGACCTTTACTCTTTAAAGGCTTTATCATAAAGAAATTTTAAACAATAATCTAAATTAAAAGGAAAAAAGGATTTCGAAATAGTCGAGTTACAATATAAGAACATATAAACCTTGTAGTGAATGGCATGATAGGAAATTTTTGATTAATTTCACTTAAACTAAATCTAGAAGATTTCATTTTCAAGTGATAATTCTTGTATTCAACTCTCTTGTTTATAGTAGTATTTTTCTTATCCAACAACTTTGGCTGTAAAATCAATAAAACATAAATATAAGCATTTAAGAGCAAAAAATTAATAACAATATTATATAAATTGATTCAAGAGTAACTCAATTATTACCGTGCCTTTCCTTGTATTTGTGACTATCCACAAACTTATTTATGAAATTATCAAAAACTTATTTTGAAGTTAAAATTTATTATTGCATGATTTGTATGATGATATATTTTGAATCATTAGAACTAAGAATTATAATATCTTTATGAATTATTAATATTGTCAAATTCATGTTAGACTTATATAATTGTTAACTTCAAGGCCCGTGGGATTAGTTGAAGTGCACGCAAACTAGCCCGAACACTTGCGTTAATTTAAAAAAAACAAAAAAAATCATGTTAGGCATTGACTTGTCTATTTTATATTTATTTTCTTTAAATTTGATATGAGTAAAATGTTAGAATTTTCATTGGAATATTTCTAGAATTCTTTTTCTTGACATTCCAATGAAAAGATTAATTTGATAGAAATCATTTTTTTTAACAAATATATATGTTTTGAATTTTTTTCAAAACTTATTTAATAAAAAGTTAATATGAGACAAGTCTATTTATATATTCTTTAAAATATCTATTTTATATCATTTTAAATAAATACAATGGTCCTTGTAATAAATTTTTTTATTTTTGTAACAAAAAATTTCTAAATCAAAATCAAAATAATCAGAAATGAGTTCTTTGAAGAAATTATCTTAAAGCCAGTACATTAAAAAAAGGGTTCCCTCCATTGTTGAGACCTTCCCTTCAAGCCCAAGTTTTATATTTAGCCATCCAATCAATAACATGATCCATCCCTTTAACCATCTATCTGTATGGATTACTCATCTTTCACACCAACAAACATTATAAATCATCATGGTCATGATTAATGATGAAGATAGCAAGGGTTTATGTGATCATCTCCAAATCCAAGACAAGGAGAAAAAGAAAGGAAACCCAACACAACAAAAACAAAAGCAATTACATTAACACGTTAGAACTAATCTGTTGTTCCCTGGAGACCCAAGACAAGAACTAATCTAAAAGGAGCACAGAAGCAAAAGCAATACTACCTCCCTACATGCACAAGAGGGAAAAAAAGAAGTTGATACATACAAATGTTTAATGTTTGTTCCCTGGAGTGTATGTCTTTCAGAACACGTAAACAAGTTAAATGTTTGTTGGTTCTTTTAATATACGAGGATCTTGTGGGCAAAAAGTCATATCCACAACACACACATTGTTTTTTTTAATGATTTAGAAAAGTTATCCAATCAAATGTGAAACAAAATAAACAAACCCCCCATTTATTTCTTTTTATTAGACATTTTCTTCTTGCTAGTTTTTGTTTTGACTTGATTTGCTTAAAGGAAAACACTAGTTTTAAAACTCACACTTTGGTTTTGAAAAACGAAAAAATAAAAAGGTAAATAAAAAGATTTTGATTGAATTTTAATGAAAACATTTCCTATTTCCTATTCTAACTTATTTATTGGGATTGATTTTTATTTATTTATTTATTCTTCGTTGGTTCGGTGCGTGAGGCGGCCAAAGAAGAGATTTTTAATTATAGAAAGGAAAAAAAAGATGTCCTTTCGTGAGAGATTATTTCTCTAATATAGTATCACAACTCCTATCTAGGGTTCCTTTTTGTTGTTCGATTATCTTCCTCTGCTGGGTTCTCTCTTTTTTCCTTCTAATTCCTCAGTTTTGCTATCTGGTTTGCTCGGTTTCTTGTCTTGCTCATCTGGGTTGCTGAGTTTCAATTTGGAGTGTTTTTAGGTTTGGTTTTGAGCGTTTCACACGAGAATTTGGGGCTTTTTGGTGATTTGCTAAGTTGGGATCCATAGATTTGTAGCAAAGTTTAGGGTTTTGCTCTTTGATTTGATTGTGTAGAGGTTTCTAGGTTTAAGGAAGCATTGCGTAATTGCTCCTGCTCTTGGGGAAAGCGATAGTTGTCGATTTTTCAAACATATATTGAGGGGTCTTGGCATGTATGCATGATGTTTCATGCTCAAGGTCCTTTAAGGAATCATTGTACTCTCCTTGCTGTTCTTTGTGGTAAAAGTGGTGAGCAGAAACTGCCTCTCTCTGATGATAAACCCAGATACCCTTTACCGGAACTTGAATCTACTGGGCGGCTTGAGGTATGTTTTAAAATTTTTGGGCTATAAATCAGCGTTTCTGGTTATGGGTTTTCTGAGTTTTAGTTAAATTTTATGTGTGAAGATTTGATGTTTGTTACTGTTTTTGTCTGAATGCAGGTTCAGGTACTGAATAATCCGAGCACTGATGAGTTTCGGCAAGTGCTGCAGTCTCTGGAGCCCAGCATTGTGTATTTTCAAGGTGAGCAGGTTGAAGATAGAGAAGAAATTGGATCTCTAAGATGGGCAGATGTTGGTTTGTCCACTCCAGAATCCTTATGTGGATTATTTGGTTCCACGTTGCCTCCCACGGTGAGTGATGGTCATCAAGATGTTATTATACTTCTTGCTTCTTGTTTATAATGTCAGTGACATGAACTCCATTGTCGATCTTCCAGTCCTGTCAGATATAATTGTGCAGCTTGCAACATTAATCATAGCATTTCACTGAATCTACCTTCAAACGTATGTACAGGTTTATTTAGAGATGCCCAATGGTGAGAAGTTGGCCGAGGCACTTCACTCCAAGGTTATATTAATCGTCAATAGTTCTGTATTTCTTTTTCTTGTTTTAAGTTATTGATATTATTGTTACTATGGGGAAAGATGTATGCTGATTTTTTTTTTTTGATGGAGTTACTGGTTAAGCTAATTATAAATATTTAAAGAGATGGTGCATGGAATTTGAAGGCCTGTATATATGTATATGTATGTATGTATGTATGTATGTATCTATTGTTTGTCTGATTTCTTCTCATGAATCATTGTTGAACCAGTGTTTTCATGTGGCAGGGAGTTCCATATGTTATATATTGGAAAAGTGCCTTTTCATGTTATGCTGCTTCTCACTTTCGTCAAGCATTGTTGTCAGTGGTTCAAAGGTATGCTTTTCTACTTTTACATCAAGATTATCATTGTACAGTCACCTTTTCTAACATGTGTTCTTTTAGTTCCATCTTTATCCTTAATTGTTTTGATGGCTCTATCTAATATGTGGTCTAGTAGTTATTGCTCATGGATCCATGTTTTGAAGCAGTGACAAATTGGTAATTGTGGAAGTATTTGTTTGGGTGCAAATTATTTTCCCATGATGAGATTGTGGACCAGATGTTGAGCTTTACATATTTTGACAATTTGTTTGGCTGGACTAATTATCCCTGACAGAGTAGTGGAATGTGCTTTTCTTTATTTTGTGAAAATAAGTAAATAAATGAATATTTCATATCCTCTTTTGTGTTCTCTTGTGCATTGCAGTTCTTGCAGCCATACATGTGATGCATTCCAACTTGCTCATGCATCTTTTAGGCTCTACTGTGTACAGAACAACAATACCCCAGCTTCCAATAGCCAAAAAGTTGGCGGTAAACCCGGACCGCGGTTACTTGGGGATCCTCCGAAGTTTGATATTTCTCTCCCTGAGGCAGATGATCAGGGTGAAGAAGGCTCTTCTGGGGCTCTTCCTGCTATAAAAATATATGATGATGATGTGACCATGAGGTTTCTTGTTTGTGGACTGACAGGCACATTGGTATGTTTTGATTTACACAATTCTGAGTATTTATTCACTTGTTGCTTGGTTGAATATATCATGGTAGCATTCACTGGTTACAATCTTCACTCTCTTCAGGATGCATGTGCGCTGGGATCTTTGGAGGATGGGCTCAATGCTCTCCTGAACATTGAAGTGAGTTCATTGCTGGCTTTTGTATTTATTTTTCGAGTTCCTCAATTTCTAGTCAGTAAGCATCTCTTGGGTCTAGATTATTAAACCACGAAGATGCCAAGGATATTATCTGTGATATCATTATTCCCATCCTTTTCTCTCTCCAGATAAATGCACCTTGTACTTGTCATCAGAACAATCTTAGTTATTCATGGAATTTTCATATCAAAATTTATGAGACATGATAAATACCATACTTCTTCACCCAGTCCACATAGAATTGAAATGTCAAAATCACTAAATTAGAAGTATTAAATGTTTTAGGCTTTAGCTGAGATTTATGTCACCTTTATGAGTGCAAGTATATTGGTTGGTTAGCCATTCTATTGTTGAGTATGAAAGTGTAACAAGTTCCATTGTAATCTATGTTCCAGCAGTTGTTATACTGGAAATATGCTTTTATATTTTCTATTTATACTTAAATGCTATCACTAATTTATATTTCTTCATTTGAGTTATCTCTTCTATTTTGTATTAAGCAACTTCTTATTTATTTATTATTTTGCAACGGTGTGCATTCAGATTCGTGGGAGTAAACTTCATAATCGCACAAGGTACTGAATGAATTTTTCCTAGTTGCTTGTTTCTTTGCCCTTTTATTTTATATTGCTACTGACATACTAGACTTATGAATGTACATATACATGCATATACATGTGGACACAAGCACCATTTTAAGCTTAATGTGACATTAGTTGTGACTTATTCTAAATTATTGTTGCGATCAACATAATGCACCTTCTATGTTATTAAATGTCTTTTAGTCTCACTGCTTTCTGTTTCTATTAGCTCACAAATCTCACTGTCATTTGCAGTGCTCCTCCTCCCCCTCTTCAGGCAGGGACATTTTCTCGTGGTGTAGTGACAATGCGATGTGATTTATCAACCTGTAGTTCTGCTCACATATCACTGCTAGTGTCCGGCAGTGCACAAAATTGTTTTAATGATCAGGTAAAGATAAAATTTCTCTGCAAGGGTTGATAGTGTGCTTGCTTGTATGGTCTCTCTGAAGTTCTTATACTTGCCTGATAACTTCTGGTCCTTTCTTTTTTTGGTTGGGTGCTGTTGCCTCAGCTTTTAGAGAATCATATTAAAAGTGAGCTTATCGAGAACAGTCAGCTAGTCCATGCATCGACCAGTTCTGATGAAAGCAAATCACCTTCATCTGAGCCACGAAAGTCTGCATCCATAGCCTGTGGGGCAAGTGTTTTTGAAGTTTCCATGAAGGTTCCTACTTGGGCATCACAGGTAACATTGTCTCACAGCCTTCCTATCTGTTCCTATCCTTGAAAAAAAAGTCAAATTTCTGATGTAGATAATTCATTTGATGGATGAAGAAAAGAAGTTGCATTAATACATTCCTTGGATGAGTGATTAAATAATACCAATAAAGTATCATATAGTTTTGCAACAATAAGCTGTTGCTTAGAGTAACTGATGGATAGCTGTTTGTTTTCAGTTACTTACACAAATTTTTGTTTAAGTCTTTTGCTTAGGTACACTGATCAAGCAATATGAGTTCTTATAGCCTTGACTTATGGAATGCCATTGCAGGTTTTGCGGCAGCTGGCCCCAGATGTAACCTACCGCAGCTTAGTCATGCTAGGAATTGCTAGCATTCAAGGACTGTCAGTTGCTTCTTTTGAAAAAGATGATGCTGATCGCCTCCTTTTCTTCTGTACAAAGCAGAGCAAAGATCCCCATCCACGCAACCCCGTTCTCACTAGGCATCCTAGCTGGTTGATTCCTCCTGCCCCTTGTCGAAAAAGATCTGAGCCTTCCCGAGAAACTAAACCCTTGACTTTTGGCTGTGGAGGTGAAAATGGAGGAAATTTTAAACAGAAGTTGTATGTTGCTGCAATGAGGCCAATACCTCACACTCGTCGTCATAAAATGCTTCCATTTTCTGGATTTTTGGAGGCAGAAAGATATGATGGAGAACAAACAAAACCTAGCTTGCCACCTCCACCGAAGCATAGTGTTGTTGGGCCTGCACCTGTCACGCATCGAAAATCATTGTCAAACTCTTATCAGGCTCAGCAGATTATTTCTCTAAATCCACTGCCTTTGAAGAAACATGGTTGTGGCAGATCTCCAATACAAGCTTGCTCTGAGGTAGATGTCATTTTTAAATTCACAATTTCTGTTTTTTTTTTTGCTTACAATGCTTTTATGAATTTTATATTCTTAGGAATGGTTTCATTTTTATCTTAATTTGTAGATTGCTTATCCAGTCATTTGTTTCTTGAGTTTATAACTTAGACATCCATGCAGGATTTGATGTGTAATATGTTTGAGGTTATTTGTTTCTAAGTGTTGTACCTCAGAGACACGGATGGTCCTGGGATTTTGATGCGTGGCTAGTTTAAGTACTGTCAATAGCCTGGTGTGTAATTTCTTTTCTTTTCTTTTTTTTAACAGAACTTCTATGATGTTTGGTGACCAACCAAGCAGTCACTGACCATCTTTCTGTGCTATTAAATTTACTCCATTAAACAAGTTTGTTACGATACTTGAAAGTTTCTGCTTCATATGTACAAACTATTCTGATAATCCAATGCAACACATTATCATCTTGGATCTGAGAGTTAGATTTCCTATAATCCTATTATATCTTGTGGTTTATATGCAGATTTTTGATATCATAATCATTCTTTAAACATCTTTCTGCTTTGTTTTATTTTCTGGCAGGAGGAATTCTTGAGGGATGTAATGCAGTTCTTGATTCTTCGTGGTCATTCTCGTCTTGTTCCTCAAGGTGGACTGGCTGAATTTCCTGATGCCATTCTCAATGCAAAACGCCTCGACCTTTTTAACTTGTATAGAGAGGTGAGCCTTTTTATATGCTACATTATAATTCAAATCTGCAGAGGTTGTAGTGCTGAAAGCTGAGAAATACTGGGTTCTCAGGTGGTTTCAAGAGGAGGTTTTCATGTTGGGAATGGAATCAACTGGAAAGGACAAGTTTTCTCAAAGATGCGCAATCATACGTTGACTAATAGAATGACTGTAAGTTTTCCAACTTCTAATTCTTCTTATTTTTGTTTGTGGTTTTTATAGTGTTGTCAAGAGGCGCTGAGGCACTCGCCTAGGTGCTCCAGGCAAGGCGAGGCCCCAGTACCTTTATTAGCCTCAGGCATTGGATAAGTGCCGCCTAGGCAAGCGCCTTGTGAGTGGGTGCAAGGCATTAAGGCTAGCGCTTGCTTGAAGTTCTTTTTTTGATGGATTTTTCTTTTTCTTTTTTAACTGATTTATGTTTTGACCTATTTGTCCTTTTTTTTTATTTGATATTTAATTTTTTTTTAATCTATTTGGCTACTTACTACTTTAAATTATCTTATATTTTTTAAGGGTGAAAAATATAACTTTATATGACCATGTTATGGTATTTTATATTTTCTAATGATCTAATCTTAATTGGGAAGATATATATATTAAATTTATATAATATAATATAATATTACATTTTTTTTTTTAATTTATAGCACATTGCCTTGGTTCATTCGGGCAAGTGCCTAGGTGTGTGCCTAGTGCCTCAGGCATTTTACAAGCTTGGCTCTTTTTAGCCCCTTTCGCCTTTGACAACACTGGGTTTTTGAGATGTCTTATGTTGGTTGAGTGCTTTAAAGTTGGCCACAATATTGGTGAGGTGGACCTGAATTGCGTATACTGTGACTATGCTAAAGTTACAGCTAAGCAGTGCAGAACCACATTCCTTTTCTGTTGAACTTTGGAACCTTTGGGATTCATGTATCCATCTCAAATATATGGTGCCTTTTGGTGTTATTTGCTGTAGATTTTAACATAATTTAATTGTTTGTTAAATGTTTTCTGTTTGATATTTCAATTTTGTCACATTTTCTTGTTTGTTTAGCTAACATCTTGATTCTGGTAACATGCTCTGTTGCTTTGCCCCCAAGCTTTCTTCCCGCTGCCTTGCAATTTATTTTCTTCAATAACTACATTTACATGCCATTGTACTAAAAGATCAGGAGTAGTGAGTCTGTCTGATATTATTCCATTTTTTAAGTAGAAGTATTTCATTCTCAATAAATAAATAAAAGCATTTCTGCTCCCTTCTATTTACGTGAATTTTCTGCAATAGTTTCTTTTTTCCAGTGTTTTAAATTTTTGCGGGACATTCTTGTCTGATGTGATCTTATTAGCTCCCTTGTTCATTATCGTTTGCTTCTCCAATTGTAAAACTTTGCCTTGCCCATATTTGTTTTAGCCTTTTGCTCCAATAAACTGAATATATTCATTATAACTGGTATGCTAGTCAAAATGGTACTTAGATTTAGATGACTAGTAAGCAAAGCTGAGTTTATGAAGCAGAGGGTCAACAATGCTGGGCTACATAGACTTCATTATTTTGGTACCTGCTGAGTCAGCTTTTATTATAAAATCTCTATGTGTGTATAGTTTATAGCTATGAAAGTAACATATACATCCTTCACATCATATTTCCTTTTGTGGATGACCAAATCAGAATGCCTGTAATACTGATGGGAATGGGCTTTCACCACATTATTTATAGTAAATGATAGACTTCAGCTGAAAGTTCTTCTGGTGGTTCCATAAATTTATTCTGTGCATGATCATTTCTTGCTTTCTATGTCTCATGATTTCTGCTTTGTACAATATTGAACTGCTTATTGTGTACAAGTTGGAGTAACTTCCTGTTTTTGCTCCATGCTTAATAGGGTGTTGGCAATACACTGAAAAGGCACTATGAAACTTACCTTTTGGAATATGAATTGGCCCATGATGATGTAGATGGAGAATGTTGCTTGTTGTGTCACAGGTCTCTCTCTCTCTCACTCTCCCTCTCCCTGCATGCGTGCGTGCATTTGCACTTGAAAATACAATGTACTGACACTAGAGTTATCATATTCACAGTAGTGCAGCTGGTGATTGGGTTAACTGTGGAATATGTGGCGAGTGGGCTCACTTCGGCTGTGATAGGAGGCAGGGACTCGGTGCCTTTAAGGTATGCAATTGATCAAGCTTCTTTGATGATTAGAATTGTTGCTTGAAATTAAGTGTTTCAAATCTATTTGATGATTAGAATTGTGCTTGAAATTAAGTGTTTCAAATATATTACTTGAAGCAGATAAAAGTTGTTGATTGAAACTGGGGCTATGATTGAACTTGGGACCTGGTCTTGTTGTAAAAGATATATATCTTTTACTTATGTAACATAGGGGTCATCATCGGTGAAAGAACGAATTGGCAGTCTTAAAAAAAGAATTGAGCATCCTTTTTTTAGATTGATTGATCGAAAAGTCTTCAGGACTGTTATTTTTATTTGTTTTTGTTCGCATGAAATGCAAATTGTCGAACGGATCTTAAATTTTACTCGATGTTTTTTGGTGGTGAATGGCAGGACTATGCTAAGACAGACGGGCTGGAGTATATTTGTCCTCACTGCAGCATCGCAAATTTCAAGAAAAAATCCCAGAAAAATGCAAATGGATATTAGCAAGCTGGCCTGAATTCCCAATATCTCTCTCTTTCATCTTTATTTGTGGTTTCTTCTCCCTCAACATAAATGCATGGGATAAAAAGAGTAGGAGGAATGTAATTATAGTAGTGTTATCTAGCCCATTGTTGTTTCCATACAAGATTAAGCTATCAAGAAGCCAACCCAAATCCCCCCCACACCTGTTACGTGCTCTGGAAAGGCCAATAAACTAGTTGCAGAGTATAATTCTTTTCTTCTTTTTTTTCCTGAAATTTAATTTGATCAGGTAGTTTTGTCGAATATTTAAATTTAAACACTACAGAGACCTCTTTGGGCCGTTCCTTCTAAACTTTGCGAACCGTAATGGCGATCCGCCCGACTATCAATCATCCTGCAGCGTCCTAAAGTGCTCGGCATGGAATCCCGATCGACGCCTGACTTCAAACTTAGCCTTTTTGTTTTTTAGGGTAATGCGTCTATGTTTTAATCTTGCAGCCTCTAGGCATTGTTTAATATTAGTATTCTATATATTTTACGAGGTAGTTTATTGGGATTTGGACAATGAATGCCTTTTATTTTTTTTTACGAGGTATTTTATTGGGATTTGGACAATGAAAAAAAATTAGATTTTATTGTTAGCAAGAGATTGAAAAAGAGGGGATCAAAATTGAAATAAAAAAAAGATATTATTCTTTTTTTTTATATAAAAAAATTGGGTGCCGATTCTGATCTTTTTTTTTTTTCTTGGTTATTATTTTTTTTTCTTTTAAATTTATTTTTTAATATTATGTTGATTGAGATTTGAAGTTGATAACTTGTTTTAATATACTTTTTATGCATGCTTTCTTATACAATGGGTTGATGTTTAATTTTATAAAAAAAATTTGTTTTATTATTTGATAAAAATTAAAAATAAAGGACTAAAATTGAAACAAAGAAAAATAGCATTCCTCGTCTCTTTTCTCTCTAATTTTTCTCTATGCTTTACTGTCCTAATTGTTAAGCTCCTGCTCCATGCTTCTCAGTCCTTCTATCGCAAGCATGCTCCTCTTTACTTTTACTTTTAATTTTTTAGTCTTCTTATCAAAGGCATGTTTCTTTTTACTATTGCTTTTAAATTTTTTATCTTTGTTTCTATTTCTCACGTAATCTTGGAATTTTTATATAATTTTTCATGCACATGTAACTGAAAGAAGATTATTATACTGAACTAATGAAAGGTTTTTTTGTGCTCTCTTTGATGTTGGTCTTGTGAGGACAACAATTGAGAATTAGGTTTGGTTATTTATTGAAGAGATCAAGTATAAAAAAATCAGGCCTAATTGGTTTCCTCTCGTTCAAATAATAATGTTTTGATGGTTTTACATTTCAATAATATGTATCTTTTGATCTTCTCTTTGTATGTTTTTTTTCCCAGTCAAATGACTTCTTTTCTTTTCTTTTGTTTTATGTATTTTTTTGCAAAGTTTAATTTTTGAGCAGGGATCTAACAAAAAGAAAATTGGGGTTGAATTTATGGATATCATGCATGCCTAGCCGGTTTAAGAAAGAACCATGCTTGTTGAGAAAGTCAAGATTTCTCAGAAAATAGGCATAAAGCTATGAAAATAAAAACATGATGAAAATATAATTTCTTAAAAATATGGCCAGTGAAAAAACAAAAAACAAGCTCAATTAAAATAATTTTGATTTAAACTGGTTTTGAAGGAAAAAAACCAAACCAAATATGGTCGATTCGAACTGGTTTTTGGTTTGATTATTTATTTTGACCCAAAATCATACCGAACATAAAATGTTCACCCCTACTCAATTGTTAAAAAGAAAGAGATAATAGATAAGAGAGAAAAAGACAGGTTGGTCATAATTCAATGAAAACAATGTTTAAATTTGGTGTTAAAATATTCATTTTTATAAGAGGAGTTTTATTGAGGAGGTTTTGAGTTCTGAAGTTGTTGGAAGAAGTATATCAGAGTTGAGAGATATTTTTTTGCTATTTAATTGTGTTTTTAATCGAATTTTGGAATTTTTTAGTTGAGAAATTATTTTTTTAAGGTTATAAAAGTGTTTTTCTAGTGCTCTACAAGAAAATAAATTAGAAATTAGGTTTTTGAATAAAAAATATGCATCTTAATTTTCAAGCCATCTTTTTATTTATAGATAACATGATATATATATATATATATATTAGATGCACCTAACCTATTTTGTCAAGCCCATACGCTATATGTCTAAATTTCATTGGGTTAGGCATGTTGGGTCTTTTAGACTCGCATGTTTGATATTTTTTTGCTTTTTATTTTTCTAGTTTAAATTTTATTTAATTTGAAATTAAATAACTAAATATATATTATATTTATTACTTTATTAATTTCTTTAATTAATTAAAAATATATTTAGCTTATTATTTTTTTAAATACCATTAGAATTTTAGTTTATTTTCCAATAAAATTATAGTTATTTTTATTTAAATTTTAGCAAATTTTCTTTATGTACACCCCCATACACATGTCAAGCATTTATCTTCATTATCATATAATATAATTAAATAAAGAACTAAACGAGTGTCTCTCTGCATGGAGGTTAAGTTTACGACGACAGAAACTTCGAAGGATACTTGTTCAGGAGAGCCACCTGACATCATAGGTGGTGCCAACGGGTATAGGAAGCATGAGAAATACCAAGAAGTGTAGATGTCATACCGTGACAAGGAGCTAGGAATGATAGCTCCTCCACCACCACGGGAAATAGTGGATCTGGTGGCGAATCAACTGATTCGTATTGAATATGAAAACAGAAATCGATTACTTCCAAAGATTTTCCTAGATGATGAAACTTTCATCGATCCATGTTACCCTTGGAGTGACTCACAGTGAAGCTATTAGGTAAACATGTTGGCTATACTCAAATGAATGTTCGGTTGATCAGGAAAGTGTGGAAGCCGGCTGGTGGTTTTGAACTCATGGATACTTCATGGTGAAATTTGATCAGGAAAGCAACAGGCTGAAGGTAGTGAATGGAGGTCCTTGGATGATCTTCTATCATTATTTAATGGTGCGAACCTGGTCCTCGAATTTTATTTCCTCTGCAGCCAAAATTGATCGTACAACACAGTGTGGGTGCGCATAATGGACCTGAATGTTGTGTTCAGTGGTGAAAGCTTTCATTTGTCTGTGGCATCTACACTAGGGACACCTATTAAGATTGACATGAACTCGTTGAATGTGGTAAGAGGAAGGTTTACGAGAATCTGCATCGAAATTTCTCTCAATCAACCAGTAGTAGATATATAGGGTGTGGATTCGGGATCACTGGTATAAAGTGGAATATGAAGTT
The DNA here is from genome assembly GCF_000002775.5 of Populus trichocarpa. Classification (NCBI taxonomy): domain Eukaryota; kingdom Viridiplantae; phylum Streptophyta; class Magnoliopsida; order Malpighiales; family Salicaceae; genus Populus; species Populus trichocarpa. The sequence continues at coordinate 7,678,664 of NC_037302.2, read as the reverse complement.
CTACATATTATATGTGAAGAATATGGGTGCTATGGTCATCATGACTGCCTTTCAACAACCACTGGTCAGGAGACCTCGCTAGAGCCTGATCGTGTTTCTGCAGGTATGGAGGTGGACACCGGAAATTAACCCTAGCAACAATCCCTACTTTTATGGTCGGCACATGCAATCCCATAACTCCAGCCCTTCAGGCTACTAATTGCGGGATTCAGGAGATTGGTTGGCAGTGAATCGTAACAGAAAACCGCGGCGCTGCAAACCAGATTAACAAGAGGCATTTTAAAGAGCTGATCCGCAAGTACCATCCAAGCATTATAGTGCTTCTGGAAACTCATGTTCGATTTGACAGGGTGGTTGTTTTCTGGAAGAAGCAAGGGTTTACAGCAGTAGCGATAGTAGTTGAAGCCAATGGACATGCAAGTGGGATATGGATTTTGACTAATGGGGGTAACTGTCTGATTTCTATAATTGATGCCATGACTCAATGTGTTACTGTACTTAAGATTACCGCTGGCAGCTTCAACTGGTTTTTCTCTGCGGTTTACGCTTCTCCTATTTCAAGTCTATGGACTCACTTCTGGGATCAGTTGATTACTGTCAGATCTCTAGCTAATGGTCCGTGGATTCTTATTGGGGATTCCAATGAGGTTATTAATTATTCCTTCCGAAACTCTTGGAGGTGCTTTCTCTATGACCAGAGCTGGAAGATTAAGAGAGGTTAATTATGGCAGATTGCAGCTTGATGGATTTGGGTGCTGTAGGTCACAAATTCACTTGGCATAGGCATGTTCATGGAGTGTGCCATATAGCTAAGAGACTGGACAGAGCTATAGTTGACTGTGAGGTGTGGTGGATTGCCTCTTGCCTGTAGGGAAAGACCTTTCAGATTTGAGGCCATGTGGTCAACTCATCCTGAGTTCCATGAGGTTGTGGCGCGCGGGAGCCTGGAATAGAAGTAGTAATGATGTTCTTCGGGGCTTTGAGGCAGTTCGGAAGGAATCTATTAAGTTAAACAGGATAACTTTTGGAAACATCTATAGGAGGAAGAGGAAGTCGGAAGGCCGTATCAATGGTGTTCAGCGTTGCATGGATACTGGTCCTTCAGATGCTTTGGTTTGACAGGAAAGACAGTTAAGAAAGGAGAATAATGAGGTTTTTTTCCAGGAAGAACTCCTTTGGTTTAAAAAATCTAGAGAGAAATGGGTTCGCTCACTGCTAAAAAATATAGCAACTAACTACTCCGTTGCAAATAATATTAAAATTCGTTGCTAAAACAATTTAACAACGGAATCAGCAACGACAAATATCAAATGCAAATTTGTCATTGCTGATTTTTTAGCAACAGATTTGTCTGTTGTTGATTTTGCAGCAACGGAAATTCCATTACTTACAATCAGCAACGGATTTTTCGTTGCTAATTTAGCAACGGAAAATCCATTGCTGGTTTTGTGAATCAGCAACGGATTATCCGTTGCTGATTGATGAATTATTTACAATCAGCAACGGATTATCCGTTGCTGACTATATTATTTTTAATAAATTAATTTTTTATTTATTTATCAAAATGACTTTTAATTTGTTTAATTAATTATTTATGGATATTTTAAAAATTGTGGAATATATATAACCAACATAAATTAATATTAAAAATAACTGTATCACTAATAAAAAATGGAATAAAAATAATATTCATATTATAAAAATTTAGTTAAACTTGCATTAATACAAATAAGTCGAAATACAATAAAAAAAACAACAAAAGATACAATCATGGTGCTGGTTGCGGAGACGAACCATGATATTTTGGATCTACACAAAATGAATCAGGATATAGTGGTCAAGGTGGAGTAACCAGGAGATTGAATCTGAACAGAGTTTCCTCCATAGGGACTGCTTGCATTATTCATTGAATTTTGGTGGAGAAGCCCCACAATAGTGCTGGCAGACGTGGTTGTAGATGTTGTGGTGAGTGAGTTATTTACACTAGCCATACCATTGCTAGCAGTGATTTGTATTGGGACTTGGGCTGAACTTCGATCACTATTTGAGTTAAAAAAAAACAGCAATTCTTGCACATCCTCATTAAAAAAAAAATAGATAAAAGGAATAAAAGATGAAGAAGGAGCATAGGACTGGCTTGGATTCTATAAGTGCGGTTGCACAGTATAATCTCCACATATGGGAAAATAACCATCCCTTACATCTCCACAATAATCAAATTCTGCAGCTGGAAAAAACTATATTAAAAAAAAGCAGATGACAAAAACACACATAAAATTTCTCCAGAACTGCATAAAGTGGATAGCTGAACCAGCCACCAAATCTAACAAAACTGGACCAGTTATAGCGTCAGCTCATACTCAGCGCCCACTTGTAATAAGAGCGCTGGTAATCAGTAATAGACGCATAGTTATCACCCAAAGAACAAGTTTATCTGGGTTTTAAACTCTTCAATAAATCAAAGTGCATCTTAAAGAGGCTGTGAATACAAAACAAATCTGTAGTACCTGCTTCACCCTTACAGGTACACTGGTTTTCAAATCAATAAATATAGTAATCTATCAGTAAGGAAATACAAAATTTCCAATGCAAGTCAGAGCATCTGCTAATTGACTTTTAACAATATTATCAAGCAGTAATAGTTTACAAAATTGAGCAATCATACCCTATCAGCATCCATCTCCTTCGTAAAATTTGATGGCTTCACAAATCTCCTCCCTGCAATCAAAGTTTAGAGATTTATTTATTTAATTTTCTTGAAACTAATAAATAAAAAAGCACAGTTTAAGAGATTGCAAGGAAGCAAACAATCTGACCTTTGTGGATGTGAGTGATTTTTCCATGGCAATTAGGTGGGAAAGGATCTCTCAAGGCATGAAAAATAAATTACACAAAAAAACTGCAGAGCTAACACCTGATTGAAGAAGTTAATTTTTACTTGAAGTGATACACAAGTTCATACCATGTAAAACCTTGGCCGACATGTGATCCATGGAGCAATATGAAAACATAACCCAAATGGTTCTCGTGAATATAAGACCCTCTGTAAAAAAACCAATCAAAACAACAGCTGCTATAAGATTCCATGTTTATAAACTGTGGATTCTAAATGATTTTTACCTCGAAACATCAAGCATAGAGACAAATTTAACAATGACTGGATCAAGAAATCAATGAGTAAGAAAAACATCAGTTCTTAGACAGAAAGATGCTGTTAGCTGTGACAGATAAAACATTTCTAAAGTACATTAACAACACTCAATTCAACCAGCCACCTTGCTCCTAAAGAACACCCAGCATCAATAAGACTACTTGTTAAAAATTAAATTGGGGGTTTTGATAAATTTTCAATTAAACATGCATAATTTCCATCAATCACTCTCTTCCAGACACATGAATTACCAGCATTGGTCCAGTTGCCTAAAATCATTCAATTTATGAACCGTAACCCTAAAAATTAAATTGGGGGTTTTGATAAATTTTCAATTAAACATGCATAATTAGGTTATAGATCATGGTAAAAACATTTCATAAACCTTATATTATCGAATTAATAGCCTAAAACCATTATTCAAAGTATCGATAAAAAAAAATTGTTACCTGTGTTCTTCAGTTATAGATGAGCGAGATGAATCTACACGACAGAACAACACCCGAGATTGTGAAAGTTAGGTTAGAACTTGTTAGTGTAAGTTAAATTGCAATGGAGAAAAACATAAATTCTAAATTAATTACCTGATTTATTGAAGAAGAGAGTGCAAAACCCAACCCGTTTACAAAGAGAAAGGGTGATAATGATGGGTCTGGTGCGATGTTGCCATGGGTCTGTGTTTTTGGTGGTTTACAGAGAAAGATTGAAACTGTTAAGATGAAGGAGAAGAAGATGAAGGAAAAAAAATTAACGATGCTGAAAACGAATGAGAAGAAGATGAAAAGTTTGGGACAAAAGGAAAATCAGTTATTGGTTTTGTTTAATTTTGAAAAAAAATTAACCCAACTGTGTTTTCAACTGTTGGTTTTGTTTTCTCTATTTAGAAACGGGGGGGGGGGGGGGTTAGGGACGAAGGAGACTGGGAATTAATTAATTGTCAACTGTTGGTTTTTTTCTTTGTATAGAAACCGGGGGGGGGGGCAGGTGTTGAATTAGTAGGGGGGGTTGGCAGGTGTTGAATTAGTAGGGGGCAAAATTAAACGGTTGTGATTTTATTATATAAAAAATAATCAACGGTCTATATAATTTTAGTTTTATATTAATATTTAAATAATTATTTTTTAAATTAGCAACAGATAATCCGTTGCAAACTTTATGTTGTTTTTAGCAACGGATTTTCCGTTGCTAAAGTCTGTTGCTAATATTAAAAAAATAATATATATTTAATCCGTTGCAAATCTGTTACTGAATTTAGCAACGGAATTATCCGTTGCTAAATTCAGATGCTAATGGCCCCTGTTTTTAGTAGTGGCTGTGGTGATAAAAATACAAAATACTTTCACACTTTAACAGCAGTTTGTAAAAGCGGAACGGGGTTAATGGTCTTTTCCTTACCGATGGGGTGTGGTGCACAGATGATAAAGGCTCTAAACTATTTTCGCACATTATTCAGTTCGAATGAGCCTATCGCATCTCATGATATTGGGCTGATGAATCTGCCGAAGCTAGGTACTGAGGATGAAGCAGCCTAGTAAAATAGCTTTCAGTGTTAGCTTTTGTTTAAAACTTTTTTATTAATTTTGATTAAAAGATTGAGTTTTGATCGACAGAATCTAACAAAAAAAAATATTATAAATATTCCTAGAAATTAATCAAGGGAAGAAAAAAGAAAAAAATATAAAGAAAAAGTGAGTAAATACCCTATGAAAAAACTCTATTGTAAAGATTCAAGAGCTTAACATAGAAAGTCAATCAATTTTTAAAAAGAATATAAAATGAAACGAGAAGGAAGAAGGGAAAAAAAAAGAGAAGTAGCGACCTATAAAAGATATACTCTTGTGAAAACTCATGAGTGGAGTCCATGTGACCTTCCCATTTATGTTTTTTTTTTAATGTTTGATGATATTTTTGAATCTTTTTAGTATTATTTTGTGTTTTAATACTTGGGTGGATTGATTAATGAAAATGTTGTTTTCTTTGTTTATGTTACTTTGAGTTAGTTGTTAATGTTTGCTATATGTTTAGAATAGTGTTTGAATGTTGTTCTTGCTGAAATGAGTGTTTTTTTAGAATCTTTCAAATATGGTAATATGTATTTGATGTATATTTCTGGGTTGTTAGTTTATGTCTTGGGTTTCTGGATTTGGTTTTTGTCCTAAAGAGTTAGTTTTGGATTAAAGTTTGATGTTTGGTTGGCTGTTAATGGGGCTGTAGTTTTGGAAGTTGAAATCCTAAACATGTTTTCAATGATTTGATGTTATTTGTCGTTGTTTATGATTCAAACATGTTTGTTATGAACAATGTGGTTTATATGGACCAAAAAATATAAGTTTAGAAACCTAGAAGGTCAATTTTTAGGTTTGGAAGTAATCTCTGTTTTCTGGGCAGCTTGGGTACATATTCTTCATATTCATCCGAAGAACATTATTTTGAGTACTAGATTTAGATTTCCTTTTAAGTTTATGTTAGTCTCTACATGTTCATACATCATCATTAGTCAATAATCTAGGTCGTTCTTGCATCAATAACATGTTTTTAAGTGTTTTAATCTTAGGGTTTGGTTTCAAACAAAAACCCTTTTTTGACAAAATCTTGTTGATTAATGATAATCGAAGAAAATAGACCATTGATTCTTGATCTATGCTTAATTGTGAACAAAATCTTGCATTTTATTGCTTGAAATCTGGTTTAGTTTGATGTTCATGTTGCTGGGTTTGAATTTGAATGTTCTTCATTGTTCTTCGTGTTCTTTGTTTTTCTTGATGTTTCATATGTTTTCGTAAGAAATTTTTTATGATTTTCATGTTTTTTTTGTAGTTTTGATTTTATTTTGGTTCAAATATCTATTTTGGTTTAGTTTTGGGTTGAACCATAGTTTTTAGTTTGGTCCATTGTTGAATCAATACTTTCGAGTCGACCCGGTCAGGTCAAAATCAAGTCACTTGGTAAAGACCTGTTTGATTTGCTAATATTTTTGTGAAAGAGTTTTAGGCCTAAGGGGTTGTTAGGAAAACTCACCCTTAGACTTATTTTGCCTGCTTTAGTTTTTTAATAAAAATAGGTTTTGCCAAACAAATCCCAAATAAATTCCAAGAAAATACTAATATTGTAAGATGTGGGTCTGATATTAAAATACCTGCTTTCCACCAAAATTTCAAAAAACAAAATCTTCTCATTTCAAAAATATAACAATGTGTTTTATTTAGTGTGTATATGGCTAGTCTCTCAAAACAAATAAAAAATAAAATCATATTTTAAAAAATAAAAATATATGGTGAGTTTTAACATTTCTTTTATATACAAAAATATATTTGCATGTATTTTTTGGATTTAATAATCAGTTTATTAAATTCATGAGGACTTGACTAATATTTCAACAACTCCCTTAATAATTTGAATTCATGAGAATTAATGGTCAACATTCTAATATAAATATTAGACTTACAAGTAGGCTGATATTTACATACCAGAAGTTGATCAGAAAATTTTCAGAATTAATCTAATTCATAATAGTTAAATCTTGTAAGGGCACCTATATAGACCATTCCTATAAGAATTTATCTAGTAGTACGAACCCATAATAAATTTGAAATGCCATATTTATTCATAGGAGTAAATTTTTTTGAGCCATAAATTGATTATCGGTTAGGAATATATCAAAACCTTTAAACTACACAACGTATCTTACCTGAGGTAAGCTACACTAGGAGTGCTAATATTTTTCCTAGCCACAACTAGTCTCTTACCTTAGAATTTCTAACAAGATTAATATACCCGAGTCTCTTAGTGACCCTGAACCAAATAATTAGGTGGAGATTCCTTAACCTTCACGTTGCACGCCCATGTGCGAAAAACTCTAAACAACTCTAGATTTGTCCAACAGGATCCTTGAGACACTTGGAAAATTTTAAATTAACAATTTCTGTTGCGTGTATGTGTTTTGAGAAACTCAATATTGGTAACGAAACCTTCGTTAGAAAATTAAGGTTATCGACTGTATGTTTTAATTGATATTAATGTTAATTATAAATTAATTTTATATGAAAAAGTTATTTTTTCTGAAAGTCTCTCATGATTTAAAAAAAAGGGTTAAATTAATATTCTGACCACATCTGGTTGGATCTTTTAGATTTAGTGTCTTTGGTATAGTGGTAGCTTTTATGGTTGTGGTTTGAAAAAAATTATTTTATAAAAAGTACTTTTAGTTGAGGTTGGTTTGGTATTTATATATGCTTGGTTAAAACTGTTGTTGAATTTGAGGTTGAACAAAAAGTAGTTTAATGTGTTTGGTTGAAAAATTGCTTTTCAAATTGAGGTTATATATATATATATATATATATATATATATATATATATATATATATATATATATATATATATATATATAATGGTTTTGAATTTAAATATTGTAGATTTAACTATTGTTATTACATCATGAAATAAATAATACTTTATATAAATATTGTTCAATTAAACTATCTACAATTCCATTACGTATGAAATACATCCGACAAGAACTACAATTTCCTTAGTTTCTCGCGCAACAACATGAGGTAAAATATAATCAGGAACAAAATTAGGATTGCGATCAAATTTTGCAAATGTTACGTCATCAATTAAAAATAAAAAATAAAATTTAATTTTTTTTACTGAGTCGGATCCGGTTCAATGCATTTAGCTTTGTACCGGACTCGGTCCGACCGGAATCATGCACCACTGCTCACCACAGAGATCTGCAGAGCTCTACTGTTCACTTTCACTTAAGTGAATAGTAGAGCTCTTCACACTTAAAGCAGCATTGTTGCTTTCAGTGAACCTGTGTTTTTAACGCAGGAATTATTGAGACCCACGCATGTAAATCAGCTTTTCATTTGTTACCAAACGTATGTTTTTCATGGTTGGCTTCAAACACAGAAGCAATCACGAAAACAAACGACCACTTAACCCGAATTGACCCGAATCCACCACTGAAATTAAAGATTGCTTGTAGGTGGCTGCAACAGTAACAAACATTGCTGGCATGTCTGGCTGGGCTACGCACATAGTCAGTCTCTACTGGCAGCATCCATTGGAGTGCCAAGCGCTGTTGCACGCAGTGCCTGCTGGTGCAGCATGAGGGTTGCTACTTGCTACCCTGCACTGCCACCAAGTGTAGTGGCAGCATTGCTGAAGGTTGTCGCCAGCATAGGCAGCCCACGCCGGTTGTAGCAAGGAGAATAAGATAGAGGCAGAATTATAATTCTTCCCTAAAGCTTTGTTAGAGGTAGAATTGTAACTTATATCTAGTTACATCTAGTATATTTGGTGCTTAAATTATGATTTTACCTCTCCATCTCCATATATAAGACAATGATTTCATATTAAAAATAAAACCTTAAATTAAATTAATTGTAGAATTAATGTAGAACTGATTTTTTCAATAAGATTATGATTGCATTAAAATGTTTAATTCAAAAATTTTAAGTTTTATATTATACTAATATGATTAGGATTTAATTAAATATTTAATTAAATAATGTATATAAAAATGGTTTTCTAAAGTAAAAGCCATTAATTAGAGTTGAAACATGCAATATTTTTATTATGCATATTAATATGTTCTTATGTATGATGAATGATTATGGATATCAAGGACCAATATGATTGTATTTTTATAGTTGAATGATTATAATATTAAATAGGGTTTGTGTGTCCTTTTTTTTCTTTTTATAAGGTTATAATGAATTTAGCTCGAGATTTCTTAATTAATTATGTGAATTTTATGTAATTTAGAAATAAAAAATTTAGATATGAAAATTATTTTGTAATCTAAGATGAAGAAAAAATAGTAATGAAGGATACAATCATAGTGTTCACGAAGGGCATATGAAGATTTGCAACAGTTGCCTAGGTCTTGACTAACTAATTCCCTTTGATAACATACACCTTAGCATGTTATTCTAAGATGTAATTGTTATGTATGATATATCAATAATTTCATGAAATGAGACTTAATTAAAATTGACAATAAATCCCTTATTAATATATCAAGTACATGTTAAGAACATGATTTGCTACCTTCTGATTTTATATGCATAAAAATAGAGTTCTATTCATGGATAACTTGTTAAGCTATTCAAGGTTACTATTAATCAAATATGTTTAATACTATAAAATCAGGTCTTACTTAACTAACTTATATGATTTGGATGAGTTATTTATAATCATATAAGGATGAATTACTTATTGATTTTATATATTTAGACAAAGAGTTGTCACCTAACTGATTTGGAAGTCACATAAAGATGTGATTAATAAGCTATGTTATCTATCTAATTTAATTTATTTTAATTTGTTAAGTTACTTAACGTCATATAAATTAAATGGGATCTTATCTCACTAGGAGATCTAAGTGAGATGTCCCAAATTAATAATGTATGCATGAAAATAGTGGAAGGTCAAGTTAAGATTAAAGACCTTATTTTAATTTGGCTTTAAATATGTATGCATGAAACTAATACTTTCTATCTTTACATGAATAGGTTGATATATCAAAATTAATAGTAATATATTCCTACATAGCATACTTGATGCTAACAAATTAACTTGATCAAATTTCTTGGACCGGTACGATAATATAAGAATTGTTCTCAAGCAAACAAAAAAGTTATTTGTTCTTGAAAATCCGATTCATCTTGCCCTTTGTCATAACTAATTTTTTGGTTTCCCTCTAAATTTACCCTTTTCCTTTTAAAAATCAAAATAATAATAACAAAAGATTGGCAACTTGACAAGAGTAGGTTGAGAAGGGTTTCAAATATATGGAGAAACCAAGTTAAAATTTTGGACAAATTTAGGAGCTCAATTATACACATTGTACCCAAGATTGATAGATAATGCAAATTCAAGGTTAAATCAAATTATTATCGGGTGAATTTTCATAAAAAATTAAGTCTAATGACTTAAACAGGTTTTTAATAGGCCAATTTAATTTAATCATATGCCCAAGTAAAGGTTTAATTAAAATTTAAAATTAATTTGGGTCAAATTAAAAAAATTAATTAAATATAAAGATTTAATTAGGCTTTTAATAGGTAAAATTAATTTTATTAGGAACTTAATTGGTAAAACAGTCAAATTTAATTTTCCAAACTCAATTAGGTGAAATCATGGTCAAAATTGCAAGAAAATCAAAGTTTAAGGGTCAATTAAAATCCAAATTGAAGAAATTCAAGACTAAAGACTAATCAAGGATGAAATTGAAAAAATTAGAAGGTTAAAGGTCAAACATGGATGAAATAAAAAATATCCAAGACCAAAGATCAAATTGAAAAAAAACACTAAACTCATAAGGTCATTTTAAGATTTGGTAGGGGTGAAATTGAATCAATTCTTAGAATAAAAATTCAATTAAGGACTTGATTGAATAAATAAAAAGATTAAGGCCTGAAATTGAAATAGAAGTTAACCTAAATGAACCCTAAATGCCAAAACGACGCCGTTTCATTTAAATGAATTGAAAAGACAGACATGTTTCATGCTATAATATCTAAATTAAAACATTCTTGATAAAAAATTTAATAATTACACTAAGAAACTGATCATTGAAAAGTTAAGTCAAACCATTTATGACTTTTCTAGTATTTCAAAGATCGTGATAAGTTGTTAAACATTGTATTTGATTTTGAAATATATATCAATCAATTGTTAAATTGATAATAAATTAAATTGTTTATTATTCTTATTCCAAGATTTAATTGATATAATATTGAGAACTAAAATAAAATGACAAAGCAGACATATTATATAAAATAATATCTAAACCAGAACATTCTTGATAAATTGATAATAATTATACTAAGAAACTGATCACTGAAGGGTTAAGTCAAACCACTTATGATCTTTCTCATATTTAAAGGATCATGACAAGTTGTTAGATATTTTATCTAATTTTGAAAGATAAATCAATTAATTATTGAATTAATAATAAATTAAATTGTATTATGTTTTGATCTTGACTACACGTTCTAATCAAGGATAACAAATAAATAAATATTGAACATAATATAAATTATATGAAAATATTCATATAATTGAAAGATAATTTATCACTTTAGATGAATCAGGAAAAAAAAAATCTCTATAGGATCCAGAACTAAAATAAATTAACAAAGTAAATATATTTTATATTATAATATTTAACTAATAATTTCCGTTGCACACATATATATATATATATATATATATATATATATATATATATATATATATACACACACACATGTTTTGAGAAACGCAAATACATTATGCCTTACACCTATTACAATAATGTGTTCCCGTACATATTTCAGTAGATCCACAGCGGTAACAGAAAGGAGTTCCACACCTATTATCAATTTAAAAATGAGGGAAAAAAATGTCAGAGAACTAGACCAAGTGAAGAACCATTCCAATCACTTTGAACGAACAAAAAGAATACAAATGTCCCTAATCCTTGGGAATATTCATCATCACTGTGATAGGTTGTAGGATTTTTATTAGTTGCATAGCAAAGTAAAACTATCTCTAGACTTTTAAGAGCTTGCCAGGAGGATTAAAAGGCCAATCTTACTTCATAAAGTTCAGAGCCCTACATTTAGAAAAACACTCCTGAGCTACATTTGGGTAATAATGGTGCAATTCAAGAAAAAGACAAACACACAGAGTTAAGGACACAGATACAATAAAAGTTGCAAATATAATTCATTCCAAGGCACGTTATGATCATACAACTGGCTTGATCATTCTAGAAATACAAATAACAAAATATGATACAGCCTTCATAATTGAATTTGGATTCACTACAACATGAACCAGTTCCTAGAGTTCACAATCTTGAAATTCAGTCCCACAACTTCTGTTGTTTCCCAATTTGTCCTCACATTGCATTCTGTATCTTCTTTCTCTTAGTCTCCCTACCAAATTCCCTTACATTTATAACAGTAATGTGTTACTGGATTTAAATCAGTAGATCCGCAGCTGTAACAGAATTGAGTTCCACACCTATCATTAATTCAAAAGTGAGAAAAGTCAGTGACCTAAAACCAACGGAAATGCAATGTGAAACATTGCTTCATTATCTCCAACATTTACAGGCAGTGTCACAGGGTTAATTTCTCATCAGAATTTTCCAGCCCCTATGCAGCAATTTAGCCCCCTACCAGACTCAGCCTTCCCTTTGTCGATCAACTCGTGTTTGCCTAGCAACTAAATGTTTCCAAGATGCTAGTTTGGTGTATAGCATGCAAGTTTTGTGCATAACACGCAGATTTGTGTATTTTCTTTGTTGTTGAGATTAATAAAGGTTGGAATTGATTCCTATAATAATTTGTGTTTATATAAGTTTAATCTTTTCTACTTGTGTGTTCCGCTTGTTTCGTAACAGGAGAGAGTGTGGAGGAGCCTCTAGGTAAAGGAAAACACTTAATTGTTAGGCAAACACAAGTAGATAGAAAGAGGAAAGGTTGAGTCTGGCACGGGGCTAAACATTTGGGACAAGTCATATCTTAAAGCTCGTTTGGAAGTGCAGTAGCGATTGCTTTTTAAAATGTTTTTTGCTAGGAAATACATCAAAATAATATTTTTTTATTTTCTTAAAAATCAATTTTGATATCAAAATATCAAAACGATCAAAAAAAATATTTAAAAAATTATTTTTTTAGAAAATATGCTTTCAAACGCATTCCCAAACAAGCTCTTAATCTCTCGCAGGGCTTTATGCGTTGAATTTAGAACGTCAAACAAATGAGCAGAACACATAATCCTGGAAGCTGTTACCCAATAATGTTGCAATTTTGGAGGTGCCAAGAGCTGCATAGCAATGCAATATGAAACATATGCTTCACTCAACAACAACAGAATGGGGAAACTGCTTTCTCTAATAAATAAACCACTAATCGTTTTCATGTTCTTCCTTTTTGAGATCACCCCATCTGTAATTTGACAATTAACTCAGATACGTTTAAAGGATCCTATCCACATCTACAAAGTAAATTTTGGGCGAAACCTCCTGGTAAGAATGTCTCACTAACAGAACATTAATGAAAGCGTGCTACTAAAACAATCAGCAAAAACATTTATCAATTCCATCCCTCATAATTAAGTAATCGCGACTACATGTACAATATAAAGAAGCATTTAACAATAAAATTATGTCAGCCAAATAATCAATCAGAAATCACCAAAAATCATAAACCCTTTTGGATACTACGCAAAGAAACAACAAACAAAACATACCTGCATTTCATATATCTACAACCTTCTATCTTCTCGACAAATATCCTGCATTTTGGGCACCTCCTCCAGTTCTTGTTCTTTGCTAGATTCATCAACAGTATATCATCCCTCTCTCTTTCATCCTTGTGCAGCATTTTATACTCTTCGCAGCTAATCTGTGAATGCCAAGGAACCTTACATTGTGCACAGAACATTCTCCAACAATTAGGGCATTCAGATTCCCTGACAACCTCCTCTCCATCATCAATCAACATTGCAGAACAATCTTTAAAAGGACAATAAAACTTTTGAGAGCCAAGAATCACAGCCTCACACAGAGCATTACCCCACCTATCAAACACATTTTCAGGTAAAACTGAACGGCAATCCTCAGGCTCTAATGCGCCTTTACAATCTGGAACAGGACAGCAGATTTTGGTTATGTTTTCCTGTAATTTCGAGGACACATACTTGACCATGCATTCGGTACAGTAAGCATGAGTGCAACCCTTGATTAAAAATGAATTCTTTAAAATCGTGGGTTCGACACAGATTTGACAAACAAAATCTGGGTCAATTTGAGAATTTGAAGATTGACCCTTTTCAGCCACTGATTCTATAAAAGTGGGTTCTTTTTGTTTCCTAGAAGGAATGACTTCAGGCAAGAAATCGAGTACCTTTATATCATCATCCTCATCATTATAGTAGTAGAAATAATCTTGAGAGGGATCAATAAAGTTTGCTTCTTTATTGGACTTGAGAGAAGCCATGATAGCAATATTGAGGTCTCTATCTTCACCGTACTCTTCAACAGAGATCGCATTATTCTCTCCGGTGCCTTTGTTTGATACGGGCATGCCAAGAAACCTATCATGATAATAATCAAGGTTTACAATCTGAACCACCTCTGGTTTGGACCCCGAAAAGTTTGCTTCTTTGCTGGAATTGAGAGAAGACATGACGGCAACATTAAGGTCACGATCTTCACTGTACTGTTCAACAGAGATTGCATCGTCCTCTGTGGTGCCTTTGTTTGATAAGGGTGTGGAAAGAAACTGGTCGTGATAATGATCATCCACGATTACAATATGGGGCATCTCCACTTTTGGCTTCGACTCTGGTATTTCCAAAACTTTTGGCTTCATTCTTGATCTTCTCTTTTGTTCTTATTGTTGTTGTTGGTGTGTGTTGTGTTGTGGGGTTTTAGGGTTATGTCTGTCGCTATCTTTCTTGGATATTTTATTGATTTCGGGAGCTGCGCTGCATCAATTCGATGGTCATCAACAACGATTGAGAGCTTCCTGTTTGTAGCCAGCCATTATTTTTTATTTTTATAGACTATCAGTACAGTAGAGAGTAGATCCTGATAGTAGTGGCTTTCGAATTCCAAGTTGCTTTTTATTATTAGTTATTATTATTAATGTAATTTCCGACTTTTCGTTTAGTATTTCTCTCACCAACAATATATTAAAAGTCTTTTTCTTTCTGTGTATATAATTCCTATTAATTTAATTCATGGTGATAATTAGTAAAGGGGATATTTTCTACCTTTCCTTTCCTGAAGGATTTATCAAGTCATTCATTGCCTTTTGTTTTCGTTCTTTGAGAAAGTCATTCCATGATATTGACAATATTTTAAATAAATAAACAGAGGAACCGGAAGTTCAAATGGTGGGATAGAAACAAGAATAAGAGTGTTTAGGTCTTCAATTAATGAGAAAACCATCTAGCTGACTTCGTCAGAATTCCATTGCTCTCTGAATGTTGATTCTTTTTTAAAAAAAAGATATAGTTAGCATAAAATTTTAGAAAAAATAAAATCAAGTTAAAAAAAATATTTGAAAATTGTATGTTGATTCTTTTATTTAGAATCATAATTTTAAACAAAATTGTAATTCAGAATCTCGATTATAATAAACATTTAAACTCCATTAGCCCTCCATGGTTGCTTTCCAATCACCAAAACATCCTCCATCAAAATACCATCATCATCCACTTTTTTCCTCCTGGCAACATCCTTCAACATAACATCTTCACCTTTCTTCTTCAGTTTCTGAAACTTTGTACAACTAATATCTGAATGCCAATGAACCTTACACTTCACACAAAAGGCTCTTTTGCAGAAAGGACAACAGGGTTTCTCAATCTCCTCTCCTGAATCATTAACCAGCAAGGCTGAGCAATCCACATAAGGACAGTACAATTTCTTAGAATCATCAATCACAGACTCACGCAGAGCAATACCCCACCTATCAAACACCTCCTTTGGTAGGATCACGCGGCAGTATTCAGGCTCTAAGACTCCTGGGCAGCTTGACACCGGACACGAAATGATTGCAAGATTGTCGTCAAGCTTGGAAGCTACATATATCTAATAATGCATTCAATACAATAAAAGGGTGCGCAACCTTTCAGACTGAATGAGTCATACAAGACCCTTCGCTCTACAAAGATTCCGCAAACAAAGTTTGGACTACAGGTTGCAGAATCAGAACACTCTCCAACCTCGTGAAAGTGCCCTTCATCATGTTTGCTTTCTTCATCATCAGTTTCACTGTTATGTGCCTTGGGTGTGAAGAAATTATACATCGTCAACAACATATTTATCGTCAGCAAGCTCGAAAGCCCCCTTAAATCTCAATGTTTCTGTTTTGTTCTTGTTTTTCCTAAGCTTGGATGACAACCAAACACCCATCCGGTTCCCATGTTTTGCTTTCTTCTAGTTTTTTTTTTTTTTTTGATATCTGTGGTTTAACAAAAGTAAAAATCTGTGGGCGGCATAGTGATCTGCTTACCAGTAGAAGCCGTAACAAACAATCTTGGTAACTTGGTATCGAAGTTTAAGCGAAGCAACTAATCCCTTTTCTTTTGGTTTAGTTTTTTTAGTCCCCTCTTTGGCTACTAATAACCTGAAATCAGGGCATTTATTTTGGGCACTAGAATCCATCCTGGCCGTCAAACAAAAACAAAAACACATGGCATAGATCAATGAAGAAAAAACAATATGGAAAGTAGGAGAATCGACCTTTTCCAAAGCCGTGGTGGTTTCCGTTCTCCCTTCCACGAATTCGAAACTTTTTGAGGAAAGCTTTCCATCTTATCAGACCTCTTCTCTCTTCTTCCACTAAACCCTCCACCCTCCTCTGAATGTATTTTTGTTGAGTAGACAGACCACTTGTTAACTTTTATAACATGGCCAATGCTACTTCTCACCTTGAGTTCTGTAACGCGGAATTATTATTTTTTTTCTGTGAAAAGTAATTGATTTAGCTCTCCGCGTGCTTCTTATGTCATTACCAGTTAGCCGCGTGAAAAAGGGAAGCTGAAATTTACCACAGGCGAGTGCTCAAATCTAATGTAGCATCACTACGGATGCAGATTCAACATTTTGCCATTCCTCAGAGTAATCATCCTAAAGGATTTTAAAATGTCTATACACAAACAATCACTATGGAACTGTATATATACAAGTGTCTATACAAGCAACCATCAGGCAGTTTCAGAGACATTTGAATGAAATATCATAAGTATGACATTACGGGTTGTCGTTTGTCACATGAAATGGTCCTGTACACTAAACAATTTTACGATTCGAAGATGCTGAATTAAGCTTTGGGGCAAGCGCACATCTCTCATCAGAGAATTCTATCACGATGCGACAAGGCTTTAGCCTGGATGCTACATGAAAGGCGGGCTGGCACAAGTACTAATGCAGTAGACTTGAGTACAGTTCTCTGAGAGCAGCGTATAGGGGTTCTGCAGCTTTAGGTCTATCCACAGTCCCAAGAAGAATGTCAGCAGTTGTGAGATAAGGATCACCATAAAACTTTAGATTGGTATCCATCCTCGTTGCTACAATGTTTCCTTCTAGCGACACTCCCACAAATGCCCCTGATACATGTCAAACACTTTAGAGGATCAAATGTCATAAATTTCCAAACACAGCACAGGCTTAAGAGAGAAGGCCAAAATAATTGACAACATGCAGAATAGGAGAGCACGCCAAAAGCTAGACATCTGCCAAAAACATTTCAATGGTATCTGAACACAGCACATAATTTCCGTAATGTATTCACTGACGAAGATTTTACGTAAAACAAATGGGCTACTACGGATAAAGCATATTTATAAGTAGTTATACATACAGGGAGGCCAGGAGCATTAGAAGTAAATTTGGTCAATTCCCCACACGAAGAGTATTTAATATATTTAGCTTCATCCTAAAAAATGAATTCAGTCCCCTTGGAACTTCAACCTGAGATCCACCCTAGGATCACTGTCACATCCAAAACAACTTTCATTGATTTGAAAATGCAAACTGGAAATTTCATTAGATTTGTCGACATTTCAAGCATTAATAAGCTGTGGCCAAAAAGTATGTCAAAAGCTAAAGATCTTCTCTCAAAAGTACGAGAGCTGTAAAACTAAATAATATCTAGCTTCAAATCTTCGTTTTAGTGCCAACCAACAGGCTTCTTGTTAGAAGATAGAAGTTAACGCTTCTAATAATCTCAAGGTCAGAACAGAAAATGTAAAAAACCTATCTCAAAATAAAATACCTTTGCTACAGCTATAAGTATAGCACATGCCAGCTCCTCTATCCCCAGCACGAAG
This sequence comes from Populus trichocarpa, assembly GCF_000002775.5. Classification (NCBI taxonomy): domain Eukaryota; kingdom Viridiplantae; phylum Streptophyta; class Magnoliopsida; order Malpighiales; family Salicaceae; genus Populus; species Populus trichocarpa. The sequence goes on along the minus strand of NC_037302.2, from coordinate 7,660,666 downwards.
ATCTGCTTCCAGCACCCTCCCAACAGGGCCTGCTGCAGCACTGCAACCAGCTCCAAGAGAAAAATGCATGCGACTACAAAACGTTTTCACGGCTTTGAAATCATGGAGCACAATTATGTAGTCCATTAGCTCACCTCCAATCTAGGAAACAAGGAGAGAAGACAGATACAGCATCATCGAGAGAGCACAAGCAGTGACCAGAATAAGATTTCAGCATCATTTAGATTTAATTGATTGATCTATCTTAGAAAAGTATACTAAAAATCACTTTATCATAGAAAAGGTAAAAGACACTTTTCATGCTACATACACAAAGCAAAACTTTGAAATTTTTCTGCTCAATTTGCATTTTCACATATAAACACTTATTTGTTGAAAAGCACACAAACAAGCAAAATTAAGAATCCAAAGTTCAAATAAGAAAAAAAAATAATGCCATAAGAATTTACCTGAGCGCCCCATCCTAAACCAATTGAGCATATTGCTGAAGGGGCAGACCATGATCCATCTGATCTCCGAGCAATGACTAAACCAGTTCCAAATTTGTAAGCAACTACTGCACCAGCTTTGACAACTGTTAAGATTGCCAAGCCTTTGGCTCCTTTCATAACTGCTAGGGGTATGGACTTCTCAGGATTCAGCGTAGATACCTGCCCATTTCAGAAAGCCAATACACAAAACTATGATCAGGTTAAAGACACAAGGCATTGGCAGAACTGGTCCCTGAATGAAGAAGAACAACAAACAAATATAATTGAATAATCAACTATTTTGGCTATTTGACATTAACATGATAAGATAATGTCAACATAAATACAACACTGAATCTTCCTCAGCTAGTTGAGAATTGCATAATAAGACACTGTCACCAGATAACTGTAACCCTACCGCCATATCTAGGGTTGACATGCAATTAGTGAGTAAAATGTAACTCATGAGACCAAGAATCAGGAAACTAAACATCTGTCAAATATAAAGAACTTTGGAAACAAGCGAAAAAACACACCTGCCAATAGCTTCTCAATGTATTGGATGCTTTATATATCTCATGTTCCATTGACAAACCAACTGGCAGGTTCAACCATCCTCTCATGCATGTCCAATCCATTACATCATGTTTCGCCACTTGCATAGCATTGCTAATGGTACAAATAAGAACTCCTTGTAAAGGATCGAGCCTGTCATAGCAGGCATCACAAACCCTCTGGGGGTTCCTCTCCCTAAACTTAGCCGGTAACAAACACCGTCCTTTAGTACATGTTCTGCAAAAAACTCCACCACAAAAACGACAATGATGCCTTCCACGAGTAACCACTGTAAAGGGAGAAGTACACTGCATACAAACTGTAGTAGAACTATCCGGCAACCACTCAGGTGGTTCAGCTTCCAACACCGCTTTATACACAGCATAATTGAACCCATTCGGCTCGGGCGGCGCACTCGGAATATAAACCGAAGAGTGCAAATATGTGTCCCCATTCTTCTCCGAGCCCAGAAACGAAACATCTGAACCGGGCTGCTGTTTATTTACAGAAACACTACTGCTACTAGAGTCTTTATTCCGCCCAGTTAAAATCGCAACGATCCCACCAAACACGTTTTTCAAGTTGACCTCCACCTCCGGAGGAGCATTGAAGTTGGCGGAAGCACAACTATCATAACTAGAATCACCAATGTAATCTTGGGGAAACTCGAAAGCGACATAATCTCCAATCGAGGAGGATTTAGCAACTATCTGATTATTGTTGTTGTTGTTGTTCACACCCTTGGGCACAGGCCATAAAAAGGGATCGTTACAGTCCTCATTAACATTGAGGTACGTATTCTTCTCTTTCGAAAGGGATGTAAATTGTACTTTTCCTTCAAGACTCTCCATTTGCTATACCAGATAACTAAAGATATTTCACTGCAATTCAATATTTAATAATTCAAAGAAACCGAAACAGAGAATCGATGGACAATAATTTGGTCTCGTGGAATCGACAAGCATAACAAATAATTAAGGCTTGCTTCTGATTAGGGTTTTTTCCAAACGAATGATTGGTTACCTTTCTTCGAAGTTCAAACTGGAGAGGATTGAAACGGCAGCGTACCTTGCGAGAAGTCTGATAGAAATTAGGGTTTGCTTTGAAATGCAGGGCTTCTTATTTCGATGGAAGACGGACGACGACTCGACCACAATCAAAAGGAAAAAGAAAGATTAGAAAGTCAGTGAAAGCTTCTTTCCTTAGGTTTAACTTTTTAAAATATTTTTTATTTAAAAATATATTAAAATAATATATTTTTTATTTTTTAAAAAACTATTTTCCATATCATTATATCAAAATAATTTTAAAATATAAAAAAATAATTTTAAATAAAAAAATTAAAATTTAATAAAATATTGTTCGGAGAGTAATATTCTTCAAGATTTTACTTGCTGAGAAATCTTAATTCATTCAAGGAAAGAATTTTAAAGGCGAATCTTGTAATTCAATAGCTGAAATTATTACAAGAACGAATTTAAAAAAAATAATGCTTACCAACATGTAATAGTCGGCTTTTCTACTGCAATGAAATAACTTAGAAGGGTGGTTAAACGCTATGACATGGGTTTTTAATATTTAAAATGGACTTTCTGTTATAAAAACAAAATTCATAACTTAAACTGGTTATAAGAAAAACAACAATAAGTGAGACAAATTAAAAAAAATAAAAATGATTATAATGACCTGCACATGAAAGATCATTTGCCCAGAAAAAAAAACAACCACATCCGCGCACGTTATGAATAACTTATAAAAAATAAAATGTTATGAATAACTTATAAAAAATAAAATTATAATGTTCAATTATCAATTATCTAAATATAAAAAATAATATCAAAAACAAATCAAACAAAAAAAAAAACATAAAACACTAACAAAATAAATCTATAGAACCTGTTAGCCAAATCATGCGAACAAAAAAACTTAATAGAAATCAAAACAAAAAAAATATTATAAAACTTAATTCTTAAACCAACTAAATATTTAAAAATAAAACTAAAAAAATATTCAATCTTACAAAAATAACCTAAAAAAATATAAAAACAATTCAATTTAACCTAACAAGCTCATAACTTAAATCATAAGATTAGAAAAATCCTCCTAGTAGATGAAAAGCAAAGAAAATCACAAATCCTAATTTCCAACCAAAAAACTGCTATATTAATCTTTCAGTTGATTCTCATCTATTGATATAATGGAGATTCAATGCGTTATCATGGCGAAATATTATCATTGTCCATCTAGGTAGCAAAAATTTGTCTTCTTATAACGTGATAAATATCATTGTAAAACATTTTCAACCTGCTGCGCTTAGATTCATTTTACATGAGCAAGAAGATGGTGGTAGGGCCCTAGAACAGAAGCGATGATCCTTTTCATTTAGAACAATTAAGTGCATCATCCACACAAGTAAAACTTTCTTCACAAAGAATGTAGGGCCACTAGGCAACCGACTTCATTGTCGTTGCTTCTTCCCAGGTGGTGTGTCATCATCATAATGGCCGCCGTCACCATTCTCCTTGTCTATTTTCTTTTTAGCCAGTATCTTATTTATCTGGTGCAACTCATTATTAAGCTTCTGGTCCTTGTTCTGCTTTCTCGTCTTCCGACCATCTTGCATCTTGACACCAAACTGGAATGCAGCCTTTGGCATTGCTTCCTTCTGCTCATTGTATTTTGCCCACTCGTCTTCTGTATCAAAGTCCCATCGATGAAGTCGACCTTTTGCCTGTTAAGAGAGAATACAAAAGTATAATCAGCACAGATTAATTAAATATTTTGCATTACAACCCCCTCATCATAAGTGGTTGACTGGGCCTAGGAACGACCGTCGGGGCCAAGGTTCTACAATGATTTTCCTTCTCACCAACCCACAACTAGGAAATCATTAAGACAACATTTTAAGGTTCATTAAGTACATGAACTTCCTACTACAGGTTCTTCTTCTTTCGATTGAGAAATATCAAATCCATGTTGCCATAAAAAGAGTAGAGTACATGGAAATAACAATTTCAAATCAAATGCTGTGTACATGCTCTATTTTTGTGTCAAAAGAAAAGGGAAGTTGCTCATTAAGACCAACCACTTACCCGACCACCCATGTCCATTTTTGACAAGTCATCTTCATCATCACTATCAACAACCTCACGAGTAAAATGTTGATATGCAGGATAACATTCAGAATAACTATCAGAAATGAAGTTGGGATCTTTTTCTCTGGCATCTTTCTCCCTCAGCTGTTGAAGCCTCTGATCATCCCGCTTAAACACAGAACCTAAACCCCGATCCTTCTCTTCCTGGGTCATGAAGCGTGGATCTGGTTGAATACTAGAAGCAGCTTGCATGTCATAAGCCTGCATTGTTTGCTGGGTGTACTGTTCAGGATATGCGAATTGCTCAGCATATTGATAGTTCTGCCACTCTCCTTGGTAGTCAGCAGATAATGCTTGAGCATGGACAGCATCATATCCATTCTAAAACAAACAATCAACAGAGAAGATTAAAGTTGATCTACATTGGTAGACAACTGACTTTTAATAACAAGTGCCAAGAGGTAGAGCAATTGCAAAATGAACTGCGAGTATTTCTTCCTACAACTTAATAAGTATTACAAATGTCATATCAAATATGATCAACTTACCGGGTCTTGCCATTCATGAGATAGCTCAGAGGGAGGCACTGGACCATAAACTGGTTCACTGAAATAGGATAATCTTTCCTTGTTTCGAGGAGATTCTTCCATGTCCTCTGAAAGAGGGCTTTGGCTCATGTCTTTTCCAGGAACTTCATAGTCAATGCCATGCCCAACAAATATGTCATTCTCGTCTTCCCTAGCAACAGCAGGTTGCTGCTTCTCAAAGGAATCAGCCAGATTGTTTTTTGGAGGCGGTGGAGGTGGTGGCAAAATCTCCCTTTCAGTTTTATTGTTCAACATGCCACCACTAGGTTTTGAAGGCTTATCATGCTCATCATATTCATTGCCAACAACTGAAATCTTTCCTGTAAGATAAAACCAAAATAAGAAGGGGGAAAGACATTGTCACTCAAGTAATAAACAGGAAAAAATGACCAAACTGAAGGATGCATATAATGAACAATGTCAATAACCAATGAGAAATCAATATGAATGGCAAAGTTGGGCCTATTTCACCATTCAAAACCAATAGTACGCAACAAAATATTACTCGTACGCACATTTCAAACTTTTGAATTAACCTCTAATGAATTGAATAAAAAACATTCATTCATTTCAGCCAGATAGCAAACTTATGTCACTTAGCTATTAATTGCAAGCAACCTTCACAGAACCATACTGTATCAGACAATGATCAAAATGACGTTACATTAAGCATATCCATTTCAAACGCACTGAACTGCTGAAAAAGATATGCCATGGCTTGCAGTTAGAAAGGAAAAGGCCCATGCTATGATGCATTTAATCCAATTAAGGAAACAAAAGATAGATTCCACAGTGATGCCTTGTTACTAACTAGAATGTGCTGTGCACAGAATAACCTTTTGCGTCTTTATCCTTCTTTTTCTTCTTGAGAACCTTCCCAGAAGATCCAAGGCGAAGATATGACATAATTTTAGCAATTCGATCAAGCACAGATCCATCGACACTGACGGTAACCATTTCCTACATAACATAATACAACCCAAAGTCAGATATGCTTTCAGATATTTGTAAGAAGTAAACTAGATTGCTTCAATGGATCAAGAAAATATAAACCTCTGGCACTGGACAATCAGCTTTGCTTCTGTGCAATGTGGTTGGAATATCGTGAGAGTATCCACCCTCCTAGAACACCCAATTAAGAGAAAAATCAAGACATTCTACTTGTAAGGATGCATTCAAAACTGGATAAAAAGAGCAAGACAAGTAAAGCACTCCTCTGCTCCTGATCCAAACATATAATTGCATCATATTAAAACTTCCCAGCACTTCTAGGTTTACTTCGTATATTTTAAGTCCAGTTTTTGGCCCTTTGTCATCTTATACTATCAAAGTATATTACTTAACAATCTTGCACTTTCACGTTTATCCAAAGATGAACCATCATACAGAAAGGCCTGAATTGGATGCCCCAAACTAATAGCTTTCTCTAACCTCCAAGTGACCTCAAAGCCCTAAAGACTGTAAACAAAGAAATCACTTTGCTCACTGCTACAAGTCAATTCAGCTCTGGCATTTTACAATCTGCAATATTGAGAGCTGTCGAAGCAGGAGAACAATTAAAAGAAAAGAAAAGAAAAAACTCAATAGGAATTTCCATGGAATTTTTCCATTAAAGTTAAGCTTCTATATTGCCACAAGTACAATTAGAGGTAAAAAAATTCATCTGACTAGGTAAAATCAACGACACTAATATGAGGAGAAAGTTTGAAGCTTCCCAAAATAGACTCTTGGTTAACAAAGACAGAAAGCAGATAAGCCAAGCTCACACGGGAAAGTTCTGGGGGTTTCTCTGAAAATCCTTTCTTTCTCGTCATACTGAGGTAGGTTAAAAATTAGCATAGAAAAAGTAAAATCCTTACCATGTTAAAAATAAATGACATTCGACCAGGAAGAAACATCTCATTTGTCTTGATAATGGTTTGAGGTTTGACTATCCATTGGTAGACTGACTGAAACAGGAAAATAAAAAATTTAGACAAAGCAGAAAACTAACTTCTAATTGATAAAATTAACTTTGGAATCCAATTCTGTAGTTCTGCATATTCTCAAGAATTCAACACACCTTCGCAGTTGCAGTGCGAAACAATATTTTTTGGTCTTCCTTGGATGCTCTGTCAAACAATACAGGAGTGCATTAATTCAAAACAAGACTATTACATGCTGAATAGCCAAAGCACTCAGAAATAAAAAGTGGAATAGTAACAGAAACCAAATTGTTAGCATTATATTTCTCCAAAACATGCAAAAAAAATGTAACTCTTGAAATACATTCAGAAACACTAAAAGTAGAATATTCATATTTTTATAGTTTGATAATAATTAAGGCGAGGGAAGAGAATTCATTGGGGAACATGATCAAATTTGACAATGCAACTACTCCCAAAGTTGTGGTCTCAGAATCAACCCCCCACCCCCAACACTCAGTGGATGTTCTATCTCAGTGGATGTTCTATCAGTTTGAACGTATCATGCTTGATCAACCATGGGCTCAAATAACGCTACATTACAGCAAGTTATTCCCACATCATATTGGATGGGGAGCACAAAGAATATTGATTCCTCACAGTCCAACTTTGTTTCTTCAAAGATACCTTCACACCCTCAACTTTTCTTTAAAAAGTGTATTTACATGCAATCTCATCTTTCAATATACTTATCAACCCTTCTTATTTTTCTAACTAAAATTTTCATATTCATCATTAAAATCAGAATAAACACCACCAAATTTACAACTCTGAAAACAAAAAAAAAAAGAACAAACATACCTAGACTTCCCATCAACATCCTCTGCAGAATCCGGCTTCTTATCGATCTCACTTCTCACCTTATTAAGCAAAGCATAATCGAGTCCTTTCACCAAATGCGTATGCTCCACATCACCTAAAACATCACCATTTATTCCCCCATCAATTAAAAGAAAAAACAAAAATAATAAATCAATATTAAACCACCCTTTACCGAAGATACCAACCTCCAAGGTATTTGCTCTTTTCGATAGAAATCTGATTTGAATCAGCTACTGACCGGATATCAACAGTCCCCGGTGGAGCAACCGCGTGAAATGACCCTAATTCAGTCGGTTCATAATCAGGATTCTGATCTTCTCTTCTCTCCTTAGCTCGGTCCCTATATTTCGGTGTTTCTGATTCCTCTGGCTTCTCCTCTCTGCATGCAACAATTTCCATTTTATTAAATCAGATTCCATTAAAACATCAGTTTTCAAAACAAAACAAAGAAAGAAAGAAACTGCTACGTATAATTACTTGCGACGTGCAATTTTCTCCTTGTAGTGCTTTTTCGAAGAGGTCATTGCTGATAATTTTGGTGCTACTAAAAAAATTAGGGTTCTTGAAAATGGAATTTTGGGGAGGGCGAGAGAGGTGATAACGAAACGGATTGGAAAATTGTACGACTTAAAATGTTATCCGCACCGTTTTGTGTAAAGTTTTTTTCAAAAAATAACTTTTTTTTTTAATGTTTCTTTATGTTTTTAATATTAAAAATATTATTTTTATATATTTTTAATAAAAAAATATTATAAAAAATAATCAGTAAACAGGTTATAAATATACTATTATAACCATCTCTTGCTTTAATAAACTATAAAAATAGGTGAAAATAAAAAACCATCATAGAAGACATATGCCTTGACTTCATGACCCTATGCACTAATTTATGTTCATGTAATATAATAAAAGCATAATAAATCATACTAAATTAGTATATAATTTATATTTAAAATAAAACTAATTTATAATACTTATTTATCAAAACTCTTATAATATAACAAAACTAAAATTCTTATTGTTTTTAATGATAAATTGTTTGTCCTTAAAATTTTATTACTTCTCATTTAGTGCAAAATGATTTTTTTCAATAATTTTTTTTAAAATTCTAAAAACGCCACTTTGTTTACATGAACTCCTAAATAAGGTTCAACAAACCAAGAGAATTATAATTAATAATCTCTCTACAATGATTAAATCTAAGCTCTAGATTGTGAAAAAAATAATGAGAGGAAATAGAGCTTTAAATCCAGAAAAGCAAAGATAAAAATAGGTGAAGAATACTGCAAGAAAAGCACAAGATTCTAAGAATACCACTTTATTTAGATGCACTCTGAGGTTCAACAAACCAAGGAAATTGTAATTAATAATCTCTCTACAATGACTAAACCTAAGCTCTAGAGTAGAAAAAATAATAATGAGAGGAAACAAAGCTTTAAATATAGAAGAGCAAAGATGAAAATATATGAAGAATAGCGCAAGATTCTAACAACACCACTTTGTTTAGATGCACTTCTAAATGAGGTTCAACAAACCAAGGGAATTGTACTTAATAATCTCTCTACAATGACTAAACCTAAGCTCTAGATTAGAAAAAGAAAATAATAAGAGGAAACAGAGCTATAAATCCAAAAGAGTAAAGATGAAAATAGATGAAGAATAGCGCAAGAAAAGCACAAGATTCTAATAACACCACTTTGTTCCTAAATGAAGTTCAACAAACCAAGAAAATTGTACTTAATAATATCTCTACAATGACTAATCTAAGCTTTAGATTAGAAAAAAAATAATAATAAGAGGAAATAGAGCTTTAAATCCAAAATAGCAAAGCTGAAAATATAGCGTGCAATAAATTCTACGAAAAAACCAACCCTAAAACATTATTATTCACCCTCCTTTTATCATTGATTTTAGGAGCCAAAAAATTGATACAATCCATCCATTGTTAGATTTGATTACCCTTTTAAAAACAAAAATTACACCTGAACATTTTTTTTATTTAAATCATGTCTTTTGATTTTCATGGTTTTACCAAAAATGTTATATGACTTAATTTTCCATTTGAACCTAGATCTTGAGATCTTTAGTCAACTAGATAGATTGGGACAATATCAATCCATCAGATGTTTTAGATATTTTTATTCATAGTATTATACCTACAACACCCAAGTCTTTCATATCAAACTTATTAGTTATTATTTTCTTGGTATACTTGATCATATAATTATTGTTGTCCAAAATAAACATATCATCCATATAGAGACATACAATGGCATAACATTTATCTATGTTTTTCACATAAACACATTTATCAACTTTTTTGATCTTGAACTCATTTGACAATATAACGTTGTCAATTTTGTCGTGCAATTATTTAGGTATTTGTTTCAAACCATATAATTATCTGACAAGCTTATAAACTTTGTTTTTTTGTTTATTAATAACAAACCCTTCGTGTTGTTCTGTGTAAACCTTTTCATTAAGGTCATCATTTAAGAAAGCAGTTTGTACATCAATTTGATGTATTTCAAGTTTGTTAATAACTACGATGACTATTAACATTCGTATGGAAGCTATTATTGACACCTATGAATATGTGTCAAAATAGTTCATATCTTTTTGTTGTCTAAAACCTTTAACAACAAGTCTAGCTTTATATTTGTCAATAACTCCATCAGATTTTATCCTCCTTTTGAAGATCCATTAGTGACATAATGGTTTAGTTCCAAGAGAAAGATTCATTAGTTCTCATGTATGATTATTCATAATTGATTCAACTCCACTATTGACTGTCACTTTTTAATAGGAAGCTTTAAGACAAGAAATTTCCTCAAGAGGTATTTTTTAGGTTTATTTTGTAACAGGTATGTTAGAAAATTCAAACCAAACATTTTGGTTGTTATTTCCTTTTTACTCCTTCTATGCTTAACTTTATCATCTTATAATTGATGATTATTACTTGAGCTAACCTCAATTGTTCTCTTAAGTGAATAACTTTTTTGTGCTTCTTTAAACGAAAACACATCTTTAAAGAATGTATCATTCATTGATTCCATAATAGTATTATGATAAATATTCTCAATAATTGATTTGTGTATAATAAATTAATATGCACTATTATTGTAAGCATATTCCATAATACACAATTCATAGTTCTAGGTCCTATCTTGATTTTTTTTTGGATTAGATACTGTCATATTTGCAAGACAACCCTATATTTTGAGGTAATTGTATGAAGGTATTCTATATTTTCATAATTTTTATGGTGTTTTCTCTAGTTTCTTGTGGGGTACTTTGTTAAGTATATAATTGGCAATCAGAATTGTTTCCCCTCACAAGTTCTAAGGTGCTTATAAACTTATCAACATGGCATTCATTATTTTCTTAAAGTTCGGTTCTTATATTCCGCAATGCTATTTTGTTTAGGTGAATAAGGAGTGGTAGTTTGGTAGATAATATTATTTTAGGGATATAATTCACCAAATGGTGCTTCATATTCTCTACTTTCATCATTTCTTATTACCTTTATTTTCTTATCAGGTTGATTTTCAATTTTATTCTTGTAATGTTTAAATATTTTAAGAGACTCATCATTATTTCTAAGCAAATAGATATAACAATACCTCGTGCAGTCATCTATAAAAATAATGCAATACTTTTTCTCACCTCTAGTTTGCATAAACTTTAAATCACTAATATCCGAGTGAATTAAACCTAGAGGTTCACTACTTGTTTTAATTGAATGAAAAGAAGTTTTTGTAAATTTAGATTCTACACAAACCTCACACTTATGATTTTTCTAAAAAATTATACTTTGTAATAAATCAATATTTATGAACTTTTATATACAATTATAATTCACAATACCTAACTTGTTGTACCACAAGTCACAAGACTCAAGCAAGTAAGAAGAATTGACATCACTATTATTATCATCATCATCATCATCATCATCATCATCCATAGTTACAGTGATCCTTACATTCATTTTGAAGAAGTCACTTCTAAGATACCCCTATTATATGAACATTCAACTTTTCGAGAGTACAAATTTATTACTCTAAAAAACCAACTTAAAACTATTTTTGCTCAATAATGAACTAGATATTAGTTCATCTTAATGTCAGTAACATGAAATACATTATTAAAAAGTCATCTTTGATATGACCTTTCCACACCTAGTACTTTAAAGGTTAATGAATTTCTATGTACAAGTGCTCACCATTCAATTCTTTGTAAGTGGATAATATCTTCTTTTAGGTACATATATGTATTGTTGCACCAGTGTTAATCCATCACCACTCGGGATTTTTTATTAGATTGACTTCAAAAACAACAACAAACATGTTTATTTTTTGAAACTTCATCAATAAGTGATCAATCTCATTGATATTGACTTTAACAATCATTTCCCTATTTTAAGTTACTTTGTTGAGCCCTATTTCTACAACCCTTGGTTAGGTGTCTTTTCTTGTTATAGATAACATATTTATCATTAAAGTTTTTTAGAAATACTTTTCTCATTCATAACAAGTTTTTTTTGAGGGACTATCGCACGTGTTTGACCCGAAAATAACCCAACAACAAAACCAAAGCTAAAAACTAGATTAAACTTGCCAAAAATACAAAAACTTAAACAAAACAGATCAAACACAAAAATAAAAATAAAGAACACCCTAGAAACCAAAATGGAACCCAACACAGACCAGATTTGATCAAAATAAAAGCACATACATGTTGGAAATCATGTAAGGAACAATAATTTAGCATCCATTCACTTTAATTTTCACTTAAAATTCACTATTTTGTCAAAATGGATTTCGATTCAAAACCGAAACCTAAGGATTAAAATCTATTGTAAATATGTTATTAATGCAAATAAACACTAGTTTACTTGTTAATCATGTCCAAAAAAGTGTTTTGGGCAAAGAAATGGACCAAAATTGGTACAAATCATGTAGCTAAGGTAATTTTTTTTTTTGGATTCGAGGAAACCCCACCTCCCAGAAAGCGCACTTTGTGGGCTCAGGTGAGCGAGTAAAACCTCGGTTGTCCTAGGTAGCTAAGGTAATGTTCTTGGGAAGAACACAAAAACCCCCTAGAAATCAAAATGAAACCTTTTTAACTTAAAATACATAATTTTGTCAAAATGAGTTTCGGATCAAAATTGAAACCCAAGGATTAAAATCTATTATAAACATGTTATTGATGCAAATAAACACTAGATTATTTGTTAATCATGTTCAAAGAAGTGTTTTGGGCAAAGAAATGGACCAAAAAGGGTCCAAATCAAGGGTCTAAGCAATGCTCTTCCTAAGAACACGAAGAACAGTGCACATAAATCCATAAAAAACCCAGCAAGGGCAGCCACCTTCCAGCCCATAAATGGGCACTTTTGGCTTTTAAAACATGTTTTTTTTTTATCCCAACAAGTCACACTGACATGCACGAACATATTTGAATCTAAAAAATCAACAAAAAAACATTAAAACACCAAAATCAATCTTGAGGTAACAAATCCAAAAAACAACAACTTAACACAGCTTATATGTTCATGCAACATGAATTCAAAATTGGCTTTTTGAACCTATTTTGTGTATGAATAGGCATAACAAAGCTAAAGTAAACACCCTTGCATTAACATGCATAAGTTAAGTAAAAAACATAAATAAAACAACATTACATGTCAAAAACAAACTTAAAACAACAACTTATATATATATATATATATATATATATATATATATATATATATATATATATATATAACTTCAAAAATAACATCATTAAATAAAAAATATAGTAACATAGAGGTGAATGCAACACCATTTATTAAGCATTCTGAACCTCTTTTCTATGCTTGTAAACATAAATATAGAACAAAAACGAATAAAAACCAACAAAGCAGGCCACAAGGACCTGCTTTTGAATTAGAAAAATACCTAAAACAACTACTCTTTCTTTTTGTTTTCTTTTGGAAACTTTTGCCTCTCCCAAACTTGTTATCCTTTCCAAACTTAGAAAAAACATTTTCATAGGTTTCTAGGCTCTCTTTTCTTATGCTAATAAATTAATAATTTTTCTCTCCTATCCTTTTCTCCTCCCCTCTTTTTTTTTTCCTGCTCCTTCCCTTTGATCCTAAAGGGCATTTGTAGGGTTTTTAATGAATTTTCAATCTATTCTTGACCTTTTGATCTTAAGGGAAGGATTGTGAACCCTTGATAAGAACCTATGAGAAGCCTTTGAGTGTGAACACATGAAAAGAAAGTTGATTTTTTTACACAATTATGTTTGAGCTCTGGCTAACTGAGTTGCCCGCTTTTGAGGCTTCGTCGGAGCAATTTTGATATCATTATCACTTGAGACCACCTGAAGTTGATAAAGGGGGATCACATCTTTCATTTAAATCCAACATTGCTTAATTTGAAGGTTTATATCTCCACATTTATTGATTTGAAGTTACCAACTCGATCAGTCAAAACTGTCAGAGCTAACTAGTTTACTTATTTTCGAGGACTCGTCGGAGTAACTTTAACGTCAACATCACCTGAGACCACCTATAACGTCAACGTCACTTGAGACCACCTAAAGTTGGTAAAAGGGATGCACATATCTCATTTGAATCCAACATAGCTCAATTTAGAGGTTTGTAAATTCATTTGAAGTTGCCAACTCGATCATCCAAAACTATCGAAAACAGAGGCCAAATCGACCGAACGACGTGTCACTCACCTTCTCTTCTTTAAGTCTGAATGATGTGTCGCCTGTGTAAGATTAAGATTTTTAATTTAGGATTTGGCAAAGTTCAATTGTTTCCATGTTCTTCTAATTGTGGCACATGCACCTTTAATTGCCTCTAAACTTTTAATTTCTTGCAATTTCACCCCGCCAAACTGATTTGTTAGCCTTTAAGTTGGCTACCTTTTTTATTTTGGTCATTGATTCTAAATTTGTGCATTTTGACCCTTAATTAACCAACAAACTTCTAATTTCTTCAATTTGGCCCCTGATTTGGTCAATTTCAGCCCTTACATTCACGCGTCTTTTCTAGTTTGGTCCTTGGTTTTGGATTTCTTCAAACAAGTCCCTAATTGCCCATCAAACTTCAATATTTATGCAATTAAGCCCTTGAGTTGACCAAATTAACTCTTAAAAATTACAATCCAATCCCTAGACTTTAATTTCTTCCAATTAAAGCCTAAATTGACTTCAAAAATCAATTTTTTCTTGCAATTAAGCCTTCAATAAATTCAATTAAACCTTAAACAAAATCTAATTTAGTCCTTAAACATCCAATTTTGATCTTCTCTCTTGAAATTGAATTTTCTTTGCAAATAAAGCCTTCATTAGTCGAAAATGCACTGTCAAAATTTTCAATTTTATATATTTGATCCCCCTCAACCAATCTTTGATGATTTTCTAGGCTTTTAGGTATACTTTTCTCACTTATATATATATTTTTTATTTTCTTCTAACATTTTTTGATTTTTTTGTATTTTCCCTTTCCTTTTTTTCTGATTTTTTTGTTTATGTGGGACCCGAAAAAATAGATAACAACAGGGACTATACCAGAAGAGTAATCTATTTTTTTAGATGACTTATTTTCCTCCTCTACCTTTAGCCTTAAGGTGAGGTATTCAACTTATATTTCCTTATTCTTATACTTCAGGTAATTCTTGAATTCTTTTCCAAGATGGTGAAAAATTTCCCATAATCACAATCACTTATAAGAATTTACTTGTAGCTATATCTTTAGCATAAGTATCATACAAGGTGAGTTGAAACTCTTGAACGTGATTTATAACGATCTTTGAATCAACCATCTTGGATTTTATAAATTTGTTGATTATGAACTTTTTCATACTAGAACCTTCAACCTTGAACGTTTTATCCAAAACTTTCAAAAATACAATTGCACTCTTGATTAAACTATACATATCATATTACGCATTGTCCAATCTATTCAAGATGTATTTCTTGCATATGAAATCACTATGATTTCATTTGTCCAAAGCTAACACAATAATGAAATCGATTCATTATTTCATAGTTTTAACATTTTTTCCTTCAAAACGTTTTCCAAGTTCAAGGTGGTCAAATAGAATAACATTTTATTTTGTCACCTCTTAAAGTTCAATATATTGAACTTCTCATATTTCTCACCATGCACCATAATAGTTGATGGTAAAATCCTCACTACTGAAGTAGTTGCTAAAACAACATTGGTTGGAACAACTAATTATTGAGTTGATGTCATGATATATATTTATAAATAGTAGCCAAATTTTATATAATAGATTTGGCCACTTAATAAATAAGAAAAATAAATATAATAATACCAAAATTTTAACAAACAAACTTTGATAAAAAAAATTTATAACATTATATAAATTAAACAAATATATTTATCAACAAAGTAACATAACATACACATGAATCATGTCATTATAAACTTGTTTAATCAAATTAAACACAAGGCATAATCACAAGATTGCAATAATATATATATACTAAACATAAAACATGTATGTAGTAAATAAAGCCTTAAGTTTGTTATCCAAAATTCACAAATAATTAGACAAGTGAGCATATTTGTTTAGTTTATAATCATGCAATATAATAATAACATAGTAAACTTGCAATTATACAAAAGCTAACATGCTTACTAAACATGTGTGTGTGTGTGTGTGTGTGTGTGTGTGTGTGTGTGTGTGTGTATACATAAATATTTGCATAAAAAATTAAAACACAATCCTAATATGCATACTATCATATTCTATTTTTAACCTTTATTTTCAAAATATTTTCCAACAATAAAAAAAGTAAAAATTCAAAAAAAAATTCTTGATGCATTTCATCCATTCATTTGCCCATTATATGATTTTCGACTATTTCTCTCTTGTTTACATCTTTTTGAAAAGTTCAAAACATAAAAAAAAATGAAAATTTTAAATTTAAAAATAAGACCAGTGAGTGAAACATAAAACAAAAATATGAGGGACCAAAGTGAAATTAGGTAATTGGGGGGAACTGACAAAAAAAAAGTAACTATAAATAGAGAAGGAATTTTAAGAGAGACAATGATATGTGTAAAAACCCATAGCCACCATTGAAGGAGAATAAAAAATCAAGAGAGAGAGAAGGTAGGTGTAGAAAATAGGAGAAAAATATGGAGAAAAAATAGAGTGAATGAGAGAAAAGAAAAGAAGAGAAAGAAAAATTATACAGAAAATAAAGAAAGAAAGATAGAAAAAAGGAAAAATAAAAAACCTAGATCATCTTCTTCCTCTCCTAAATAAAACCCTAGTTACCAAATAGTTACCACTAGCGTATTTCTCCCACCATCACCAGCAGCGGTCCCCTTTTCAACCATTATTAACCACTACAATAGAAAGTCATTAGGCTATTTTCTTCCCAAACTTCATTTTGTCTCCTAGCAACTCTCATTGTAGTTACCACCATTTCATCCGAGAAAAGATAGCAGCAATTGATAACCCGCACCAAGCTTCTTTATAGCCATTGATGACAACACAACCACTACAACTTACAACCTCACACAACAAGCAGTAACAATAGTAACAACCACCTAAAAAGAAGAATAATATAAGAAAAAAGGGAAAAGAGAGAGATAAAGAAGACCAAAACTTTGAGGGTTTCGATCTTTATTCATAAGAAGTACTGAAGCTTATGGATAAACATGAAAAAAATATGATTTAAAAATAAAATAAAAATCTATCATCTTTTTTCATCTTTATTTGTAAATATACATATTAAAAACAATTATGGTTAAAGCCAAATTCCTATCATCCATATAGGTCCAACACCTTTTTTAGAAACAACCAATTTGACAAGTCTTCTAATTTAAGAGATGAGTGTTAAATTTGTGCTAATGGACTAATCAATGAGTATCTTAATTTTAGGTGCGAACATCAAACTCTTTGAATGACCTAATTGATGAGTCTCCTATATTTAGGGACAAATATGACAACATATAATTTAAAAATTAAAAAAAAACTAACATGCTCTTTTTGTCATCTTTATTTGTAAATAAACATATTCAAAAGAGTAGGGGTCAAATCCAAAGCTTTACCATCCATACAATGCATATTTATTAATTGTTAATGATATAAGTTTTTTTTTTCAATAGTAAAAGGAATCATTGGGTTAGCATATACTTCAACTAAAACTAAATCCCTTTCTCAAGATGATCTTAAAGACACACCCTCCATACCAGTCTGGTGCATTTAAAACAATTTAATAAATTTTAATATGTGTTGGTTCTAGTGTTTGAAATAAAAAAATAAAGCATACTATTTTAATTTTTAACCACCAAATCAACTCTTGGAGGTTAATGACACAAGTTTTAGGTACAATCACGTGAATATACGGTTTGCATGTCTAGTTTATACTAGCACTCTACTCGCATTACACTAAGGTAGGATTGAAAGTTAATTTCTAATACAAGAAAAATAAATAACAAGGTTGTTGATGTATTTTTTATATCATAATTGTTTTTAATTGAAAGATCTTGTTTATACTTTATAAAATAAATTAAAAACATATGAACTAATAAATAAAAAAAGTGTTGTTAATTCTAATTACATATTAAAATGGAAAGTTAATTTTCCTAGTAAAAGCAAACGATAGATGTACATGCAAATGTTTTACACTAGCTATCTTTTATTTATTTTATATATTTTTATTTGTTTTATCTAAGGCCATGTTTGTTTCCCGGAAAATAGTTTCCGGGAAATCACTTTCCAAACTTTCTTGTGTTTGTTTGTCATTAGGAAAGGTGGTCAACGGAAAACACTTTTCGGTCAACGAAAAACACTTTCCAGTCAAAGAAAAATTTTACTTGGTTTCTAGGAAAGTGTTTTCCCTTTTTGCTGTGTTTGTTTTCCGGAAAGTGGTTTCCGGGAAACCACTTTCCAAACTTTCATGTGTTTGTTTGTCATTAGGAAAGTTGGTCAACAGAAAACACTTTCCAGTCAAAGAAAAATTTGGCTTGGTTTTCAGGAAAGTGTTTTCCTGGAAAATTTGGGCGGAAAACACTTTCCGAAAGTTGTGAAAAATTTAGAAATGTCATTATTTGCTGATTATATCAAATTTGATCCTCAAACTTTTGATTGCTATATATATTTTGTTTTGAATATTTATTTTTTAATTTCATCTCTTAAAATTTAATTTTTATATTAACTTTGGTCTTTATTTTTATAATTGCTATTTTTTTTTTCCTTATCATTTTTTTATTGAAATTTTTTATCTATCAAATTTGGTCCGTATTCTTTTGATTGTTACTTATTTTATTTGAAATAATTTATAAATGTTAATTATTATTATTTTAATTTCTTCATCTTTCAATTTTTTAATTTTTTATTTGATCTCTATTATTTTGATTATTATTTATTTTATCTAAGATAATTTATGAAATTAAATTTTTTTTGAATTTCATTCTCATTCAACTTTTTAATTTGTAAGATTTGTTCCTCATTATTTTAATAAACTTGAAAAAAATAAAACATTAATAAGTTATTTTCTAGCTCATTTTCCATAACATAACCAAACACTGGAAAGTGTTTTCCAACTTATTTTCCATTACACTACCAAACATCGAAAAATATTTTCCCGGAATTCACTTTCCAAAAGGAAACTACTTTCCAGCAAACAAACGGGGTTATATGCTAATTATTGTTCCTAATAACAAAGAAATCTTATTTTTATATGTGCATCGTACAATTACAATTAATATATGAGAGAGAGAAAATGAAAACAAATTATACTAATATTTTTGAAACATCAAGAAACTAAAGAAAACATGTAAAAAGATCACTAACTATTTAATAACAAAGTTATACAAAACAATTAAAAATAAAATAAAAGAGAGGGCATTAATCAATATTTAAATATAAAATTTTTTTTTTTTTTTTAAAAAGGTCAGGCCTAAGTGTCTGGCCAACCATAAAAAAAGCCCAGCTGTGTCCGGGCTTGAACACTATGGACACGTCCCTAGTAGTTTTTTAGGTCATTCTGTCTGTTTGTTTTTATAAACAGATAACATGTTTGTTAGATAGTTTTTTGATCACTAGAGATGACCGAAAAATCATGGTCTAAGTTTTTAAACCCTAAATACCTATTTTTCTATCTAGTTTTCATTTGAAAACATCTAAAAAACCCTATAAGAACCTCAATAAACTCATTTCCAACACTAAAACACCTTGGAATCATTCCAATAACTGAAAATCAAATGAATAATAAAAAAAACTAAATGGATCTCAATTTAATTTTTCCAACATGGTTATAGCAAATATCGTCTTCATTGAACTCCTCTCCAAAAGATGAACTCACTGACATAAAGATCGATCTTTTTAGTGGCTATAATGTGACTATTTAAGTATTTACTCTCTGCTCAAAATTTGTTGCAACTTTTTCTCTCATCTCTCAACATCTAAGGACTGAAACATGATGAAAATGAAGTTTGATGTTGAAACTTGAATTGCTAAAACAATAGGGATTGTATGATTAGAAAACTGGAACTTTAAGGATCAAATTGAAGTTTTCCATGCCAAAATTCAAAAGGGATATGTTTTGTTATTCTTTGTCAAAGTTGGTTCCCTGTCTCTTAATTTCTATTTCTAACTTCAACTGGATATTGATTTCACCAAATAGACTTTAAATGGAAAAATTATTATAACCCTCCCAAGACTCGTAATTAAAATTTGTCTTTATAGTTTCATAAATCACAGTTTACATTCCATAGGTTTTTTTTATAACACCTTATATTCTCACTAAATCATTCCAAAAAAAAAGGTCATAAAATAGTTTGAAATAATTACAAGATTGTCATTGTCATGGCATGCATGGCATCGAATGATGAGTTTTCATCCTGGATCGAAAGGGGTTTTGGATGTGTTAGGATTAATCATAAAACTTTGATTTGAAGGGTTGAGGGGTCACCACCTAAAATTATGGTCACTAGAAAACCTATTTGTTTGTAAGAGTCTAGGTAAGGGAACTAGTTGTGTATAAGGAAGATGCATCATCCCTAGAGCACCTTACATATGGTAAACTACATTATTGATTGATTGTTTTATCCTAACTTGCGTTTCTGTTCATTGATCTGTCTAAGGTTCAAGAAAGACTCTTTTTAGTAAGGAGGTTCATATCTTATAGACTTGAGGTAGATCTCCCTTAGTATAGGGGTCTTTATCTCTGGGAGCTCAAGACAGATCCCCCTCAGCAAGGAAATCTCTGTTTTATTAGGTTAAAACTTAATCATTTTATAGTTCAAATTTTAATGGTGTATTTATTTCTATTTTGAATCTTTAATACCTGGGATATACTCTACAGTGTAATTTTATACCCTTAAATATTAAAGTCTACAATTAATTCCTAAAATTTTATTTTTGTCGATTCATTTAATTCAATACAGGGAATATGCATTACATTGTAAAATTCATACCTCGAATATTAATTAAACAAATTAATGTTTATGATGTTTTTGAAATTTTAGTCAAATCCTAATGGATAATAAAAAACTTGTTATGATACCCATTAATTGATTTTTGTATTTTTCAAACTCTAATAAAAATGTAATTATTATATTTTTTTTATATAAAATAAGCATGACAACTTTTAGGATTTGACTGTATGCACACATATAAAAACACTTTTATGTATTTTTTGAACAAGGAATTTTTTTTGTATTTTTCAAAAATTTTAAAGATCGATTGATCTAAAGCAAACTATAAAAGGGATAAAATAACAGTGTAGAAAAATCTTATATGCATTTAAGCTTCAATTGAAACTTACAAGATAAGCTAAAGCATCAAATTATAAGGAAACACAAATTTCTACTAAAGAACATTGAAGATCTAACCCAGAAATTCAACTTAAAAAACCCAAAAAAATGCAACAATAAGCCCAAACCTAAAGAAAAGCCTAAAAACCTAGAAAAAGCAACCAAATCCTTGCAACTATAGCTTTAACATGCTCATTGTAACTAGTTTGAATTATGAAAAACAACAAGAAACAAACAATATATAGCAAAACAACAAGCAAATCTCATTGTCTGCAATAAGCTAAAAAATGCATTTCTTTATGTGCAAACATTGTTCCATTGATTAACTCTTTGTTTATAAAGTAAAACCTTATGCTTGCAACTTCAAACAAACCTAGCAAGCTACTTAAAATAGCTTAATCAACAACAACATCATACTTCAATATATTGACACTATTTGTCGCAGGGGCGCAACGTCGTCTGGCGACGGCGGAGGCTTTCGTCGTACCTCCTATATGAGGTGTTGTGTGTTGGGAAGAGTTTTTGGATTTAATCATAAAATTATGATTAATGTTTAGGAGTCGCCACCTAGTATTATGGTCACTAGGAACCTATGGTCTGCGAGAGTCTGGGTAAGGGACTGGTTGTGCAAGGGAAAAACGTATCACCCCCAGTGCACCCTACCTAAGGTAAGCTGCATTGTTGTTTGATTGTTTTTTTTTCTAAGTCGGGTTTCTATTCGTTGGTCTTTTCTAAGGCTCAAGGCAGATCTCTCTTCATGAGAGAGTCTCTACCTTATTGGGTTAAATCCTAACCGTTCTAAAGTCTAAATTTTAGCATCGTATTTCTACACTTTATATCTTTAATACCTGAGGGTGTACTTTATCGTGTAATTTTACACCTCACAAATATTAAAGTTTACATCTGGATCCTAAAAAAAATGGAAAAAGATTTTTGACTTGTTGGCCAAATCCTAATGGATAATCATAAACTGGTTATGATATCCATTTTTGTTTTTTTAACCATGAAAAAGATGCAATTTTTATTTTTATTTTTTTAATGAAAAATATGCTTGGAAAAGTTTTAGGATTTGACCGTATGAAAACACTTTTTTTTGAAAAAGGAAATTGATTTAAAAGTTTTTGAGGTTTTTTTTTGAAATATTTTGAAGAAAACCAGATATTTTAATACCGGATTTGTATTTTACAGTGTAAATATACAACCCGATATTATGCAAAATTGGTAGAAAAATATGCGAGAAAAATAACAATTTTTTTTCAAAGGCTTTTTGATTTTTTTTTTGTTTTTTTTATATATAATAATAACATATAATATATTAATACATTAATACATTACAAAGAGTGGTGTAGAACATGAACAGTTACTGTTCACGTTCTGCATGCAACCAAATGGTTGCAGAAGTTGGAGATGGGCGGAGGAGAAGGCTACCGGGCGCGGTGGTGGTCTGAAATGGAGGACGTCTTGCGGTGGTGATGCCGGCGGTTGGAGGTGGTTGTAGGTGGCGGAGCAAGAAGAAAGAAGGAGAAGAAAATCTGCATGAGAGAGAGAGGGACCGGCAGTGTATGCTTTGCAGCTGGTGAGGAGTTAAGGCGACTGTTGGTAGTGGAGACGGTGAGGGGCTGACTTGAGGACGGTGGCTGAGACTGTGGCAAAGGTGGTGGCTGGTGGCAAAGGAAGCAAAAGAAGAAGAAGAAAACGGGAGGGGCTGCAGAGAGGAGAGAGAAACTGACGGTGGCTCTTGGTGGTCGGTTGGTGGTTATGTTGGCTTCCTGTGGTGGAGCTGATGGTGGGAAGACCGGTGATGAGTGTGGTGGTGGCTGAAGACACGGTGGAGAGAGAAAGAAAAGAGAGGAAAACAGAGAGAGTGGCAGAAACCGGGAAGAGGCTGATTTTTTGGCTTATTTTGGACCCGATTTTCTCCTCCCTCAAGCCATAACATCAGCCTCTATTTATAGGTGGTGGAAGAGGGTAATTTCGTCTGCACTGGGGTAAAATTTCAGCCTTTGATTCTGTTGGGAAGGATCTCAACCGTTGGCTCAAAGTAGGCATGGTGCACTGTCAAATCTGCAGAAAAAGCTGCCTGAGTTGTCATGTTTAGGCCGGATTCTGTGCCGATGGGTTGTCATTCCGACTGAAATATTCACACCATGATGTAGAGGAACTGCAGAGGATCATTTTCGTGCAAGTTTGGTTAAATTTGGTGGACGTTAGGGGCATTAAATGCACCTGCAAAGAGGTAACCGGACCAGCTGTTTCAGAGATTTAAAGAAGAAGATGAACAGTACCAAAGTTCTGATTTTGGCCAAAGTTCATTTCAGTCCCCCCTCTTTAAATTGCTTTCAATTGAACCTTTAATTGACCCTAAACTTTTTCAATTAAGCCCCTGATGAACTTCAATTGGAGCCCCGAAGTTATGCGCCTATTGCGATATGGTCCTTGGTCTCGGATTTCTTTAATTTAGCCCCTAATTGATCCAAAAACTTCAATTTTCTTGCAATTTGGCCCCTAATTTCAATCAATTAACTTGGTAAAAATTAAATTTGGTCTCTTAAAATTCCAATCTTCTCAATTAAGCCTAAATTAGGCTTCCAAACTTAATTTTTCACCAATTAAGCCCCAAATAAAATTAATTTGACCCATTTAAAGTATAATTAAGCCCTTGCACTTAATTAAATCCTTCAATTAGACCCAAATTAATTCTTAAACATAATTAAAATTCAATTTAGCCCATGATTAAATCAAATTGGCCTATTAAAAAGTTAATTATGTCATTGGACTTAATTTTTATGCAAATTCATCCAATAATCATTTAATTTGACCTTGAATTTGCATTTTCTCCATTTTTAGGCATAATGGGGTACAATTAGGCCTTGAACTTCCTCCAAAAATTGCAGCTTGATTTTCCGACCTGTTTTCTCCATGTTGCCAGCCTTTATTTTATTTTTTAATTTTTATTTTGAAAAAAAAGTGAATTTTTGGGGAATAACTCAGAATTGGGTTATGACACTATTGATTAACTAAACATTAAAGCATGTAAAACAACATTTTATACTAATATTTATCACTCCATTATCATCTCTTAAAATTTACATAAGGCATTAAACAAAATTGAGCATACACAAGCTAACTTATAAGGTATGATTAAACTCCTTAAAACAAACATTCATGGCATTTAAACAGGAATTTAAAAGACGGAATAGAAGGGGGGACGAGGTGTGCTCATTGAGCTACACGCCAATCAAAGTTCGAAGATATACCTTGTAAGGGCAATATGATTCATTCTCTGGGTTATTTGTCCTTTCCTCTTGATTTCCAATTTATTTTCAATTTGGGAGTTGTTCTGCTTCTCTTTCTTCTTTCTTTCTCAACTTAGTACACAATTCTTATGGGTTTTCTCTTAATAAACTCTAAGGTTTTTTCCTTTTAATCCTTATATGTTTCCTTTCTTTTTTTTCTCTGTGATTTCTTTTTATCCTTTCCTTAAAAATCCCCTCATTTTATAGCCTTAAAAGGACAAATGGTTATAAACCATTTGTGGGCTTGAAGGTGGTTATCCAAAACTAGATCATAGAGGATTCTTTCTTATTTTGCCTCTGATATGTTAAGAGACATTCTTCTGTCTTTTTCTCCTTTTGTTTCCCTCTCTTTGAATGTCTAACAAATTGTTAAAGCTTCTAGAAAAAGTTAGGAACTTCATAACTGAAACTTGGTCGAGATGGCTGATTGGGGTCGTTGTAAATGAGATATTATTATTCAACTAGGATCAAACCATACTTGATTTGGTGGCTTGTAGCTTTTCCACCATCGATCCAAAGTTAGGTGTAACACTGTCAAATCTTACTAAGCAAACAAGGTTGTCTTGGGACAAGAAGTTGAAGGCTTCCACATGGCAAGTGGGGCAAAACGTTGAAAATTCCTTGTAGAGGGGAAGCCCTGCTATCAAATGGTGATGGTTGGATCCCATGAGGTGGTAAGAAATGTCAAATTCATTCACCTGAAAGTGACATCTCGATCATCTTTTGTCTGATGAGAAAGATGATAAAAAAAGATAGGTGACGAGTCATCCAGTTTCTTCATTAAAAATAAGTGACATGTTGTCTACTTAAAACCTAAAAATTAGGTTTTTTTAATAGGAATTTTGTAAATTTCAATTTGGTCCTTATTTTTTTAATTTCAACACACCCCTAATTGATCCTAAAACTTATCAATTATTGCAATTGCACCCTTGAAAACCTAGATTTAAATCCTTTAAGTTGAGCGCATTATACACTTTGGTCCTTGGTTTATAGATTATGCAATTCGACCCTTATTAACCATCAAACTTTCAATTTTTTTCAAGTATACCCCTGATTTGATTAATTTCAATCCCTGAACTTACACACCTTATGCACTTTGATACTTGGTTGTAGGGTTCTTCAATTTGGTCTTTAATTGACTCTTAAACTTTGATCTTCTTGCAATTTCACCATTGATTTCATCCGATTAAGCATGTAAAAATTAAATTTGGTCCTCTAAAATTCCAATCTTTTTAATTAAACTCAAATTAGGCTTCCAAACTTATCTATTCACCAATTAAGTCTTTAATAAAATTAATTTGACCAATTAAAAATCTAATTAAGTCCCTACACATAATTAATTCTTTTAACTTTGGCCTAAATTAATTTTTAAACTTAACTAAGTCTTTAATTAAACCCATGATGAAATCAAATAAGCCTATCAAAATTTAATTAAGTTCTCAAACTTAATTTTTATGCAAATTCATCAAATATTCACTTAACCTTTTCAGCCACAATCACCATCAAGTTCCTCTATCTTTTACGTATAGTTCTATCACTCTAGCAACCATTTCCCGCCATCACTCTTCTCTCACTCTGGCCACCATTTCCAGTCATCATACCATTAAAAAACAATTACTCACCACCATATTCTCCCTCTTTTCCACTACAAGAATTTCAGCACATGCACACGACTACCATAATTTGCATATATAAATACACACTGCCGCTGCTTCCCCCCCTTATAAACACAACTAACAAGCGCATGCAAGTACACACACACACACAACATAATTTATCCATTTCTACACCACCAACAAGCACACAAACATTACCAATAAGCACACACACACACATAACGACCATAATTTATCCATTTCAACATTGTCAAGAATCACACACATAGTGCCAATAAACTATAATTACAGAATCCAACCCACACTGCCATCATAACAAGAACACACATTGACCATGTTTTTTTGTTGATTTTATAGCCATATTATCAACATGTGTTCGCCCATATCAAATGTAATGACATACAAAACTGCAATAGCTTAGATGGACTAAAGTTTAAGAATAAAAAGTGTATAATACGTGGGAAAAAAAGAGTTGTCAAAATATCAGAAATAGAAACTAGTAAAAATAAGTTATATGAGAGATAATGCAAATTAAAAACAATGTAAATGAAGAAAAATACTAATGGGACTTGAAATGATGCAATTCTAAAGAATAAAAGCTTAGTGATCGAAACAAAAAAAAAGCATTATGGATATGAACAATGCGGTCTGTGATTCAATAAGTCTTGATAAACAGTAAAAAACACTCTAGTGAAACCCTAAATCTTTTAGTTTATATGGTAATATTATTTACTTACCGATTCAGTACAATCCCAATCATCGTTAGTTTATGTTCTATGTCTTCTCTATTTTTGTTTTATATCTATAAAATTATTATAAAAAACCAACTAATAATTAAATTTCATATCCTATTATTTGCTTAATTCTATACTAATTAGGTGTGAAATTATAGTATTTGGGTTCAGGATCAGATAGGTGATCGAAACCTTATAAGTTTCAGTTTGATTTTAAAAAAACATACCCATCAAGTCGGGTATGACTTGTAATTCTGGAATCGGGTTTAGGTATGGAAGGTGTCAATCATGGTTCATAAATATCCATTGTAATCCCTAACCACGGTTTCGGTCAAACCAAACTTTGTCATTCTCCCTGTATTTCCAAGAAGTCTCTCTAAAACACAAAAAAGATTTTATACATGGAATTTCAATCTGGTGTACATTTTATGATTTTAACCTCAAAGAATTGAGTTGTCAGTGCTGTACGTGTCATTTTCCACTATGAGATGATTTGTACGGCTCTGTTTGCTTGTCATAATTACGGACAGAGCACACCCATTTTATTAACTTTCTATTCTCTAATGTTAATTAATTTACGTGTCTCTATTGCTTTTAGGCTCTCATGTTTTGTGACTGATTTTTTTTTTGTCAATTCAAATTTAGGCTAATGGTCTATGCTATTATTCATACCCCTATCTTTACCTTTTTTTTTAAAAAAAAAAAATTCAGATCTGGTTTTTTTTTGTAAATTTACAATTATATAATTAAATTAGATTATTGAATGATTTAAAAAAAAATATTAAGATAACAATATAATAAATTGACTTGGATTAATTCAAGTTAACCAGTTAAACTCGTGATCAAGTTTATGATATCATGATAACTTTATAAATTTTTTTGGAAATACTCAAATAAATTCGAGTTAAACTGTCAAACTAATGAAACCTTTTTTTATATTATATAAAAATTTGTTTTTCTAAGAAAAAAAGAAAAAATAAGATAGGCAAGTGAGACTAAAATAAAAAAGTAAGATTAATTTTTTAAAAGTTAAATAACAAAGAGATTTATTTTTTAAGTTAAATAATAAAAAAAATCTTTAAATAACAAAGGATTTTTTTTTTAAGTTTAAAAGATGCATTAAGAAAACAGGTTAGGTGTACGAGACTGATAGGTAGAAGACTTATCTTGGAGCTCTGGTGATAACGAAGTGATAATAATATCTAGGAGCATAGGAAGACTTCGACTGTTTAACTGAACCCTATCTTCTTTTTTCAAGTCTTTATAATTATCAAGGAGATTCAAGAAGTGAGGAGCTTGTAACTGTACCTCTACTCCTTCCGGATCGATGGCGAGGCTCAACTTATTTTATCTATTTGTGACACTGTTATTATCAATTAGTTTGAGGCCATGTTATGGTCTGCCGGAGAAGACGACAAGTGCTTTGTTCATCTTTGGGGACTCCACTGCTGACCCTGGCAACAATAACTACATCAACACCACCGCCGGCATGCGAGCGGATTGGAAACCTTATGGCCAGAATGGTTTTTTTGAAGCCCCTACAGGACGCTTCTCCGATGGCCGTGTCTTTGTTGATTTTATTGGTACCTATGTGCTCCACGCATATCTCTCGACTCTCTTTTTTATATGGTCAAAGTTTCATAAATAACTAGCCAGTAGAGCAGTAAATTATCTGCGAAGCTGATTGTTTTGTCATAATACCTATTTCCTTTGAGTGGTTATTTCTATTCAGTACGTAACCAAGTATATGTGTGAACTGGACAGCTGAGTATGCAAAATTGCCGATAATTCCTCCATTTTATCAACCGTCTGCTGATCTCACAAATGGTGTTAACTTCGCCTCGGGAGGGGCTGGAGTTCTTCCTCAGACCAATCAAGGGCTGGTAAGAAAATTAATAAGCAATATATTGATCTACAGTCTGGTGATGTTCAAAAATTAGTAACATATAAATAAAAGGTTATTTGGTGTATGGGATAGTAGCTAATGTATACGTTAACTATTTTCAAATCTACTAAGAAAAACAATTCTAATTTGGGAAACTTTTAGATTCTTTGATGGTAAAGTCAGTATTTTCTAAAATAATCAAGGTAGTAGAGAGTTTTTTCAGATCATGAATCTTTTTCTTGAAGCTCTCATAGAGGGCCCGCAGGGTCATTCCCTGATAACTTTAAATGAGAGATAAATATCTCTTACCTGATAAAAATATAGTGGGTCAATGAAGAACTTTGATACATCTAAAAAGATTTAGAAAGACTAGAGTTTAAGAGGTCAATTAGTAGAGAAGACTAGAGTTCTTTTCTGAGGTTTGACCAAAAGGAGATCAATCATTCCTCTAGACATGCCAATAAAAGGATGATGTTAAATCAATTCAAATTAACACAAAAGAAATACAAATATAAGAGAGAAGGAGTCTATAAATCTCATTAATATGTTTATTCTAAAGTACTTGTTTTAACCTAAATACAAAGAGATTATATATAAGTTAAACTAAAAATGTTATTCTACTCTTAATAAATAAAACAAGTATTATTTAACATCTCCCCTCAAATTCACGATGCGGTAGCTACAAGTATCGAGAGTTTGCCAACTAGAAAACAAAAACAAGAAACGGAATGCGAATTGGTAAAAAAATCTATAATTTGCAAGAAAAAAGAAACAAAAGGCAAAGTAATGATGTCATGCTTGATGTTACGATGTCGCGGTCGCACAAATTAATTACCCTAGCTTAAAACACAACACACAAGATAGTATAGAGCAAGCAAGGGGTCGATCCCATGAGGAAGATTCAAGTCAGATTTTTATGTTAGATGATATGCAATTTAGGGGGGTTAGACGTTATCTAGGCTAAAGCAAAAAAAAAACAGAAAACTATCAAATGAAATTTAATAAAATCAGAAAATTATCAAGAGAACAAACCTTGGTTGCAAGTAAACATCCACGTACGGAAATCAGAACTGATCATGGAAACGAAACATCAATTTATATTCTGAATATTTATCTCTTCTTAGCATTGGTTAGTTAACGGATCCGCCGTATAACTAACCCTAACCATCAAACAACCACAGTGTCCGCCCTAGTAATTTAATTCAATGGCAGCCTTAAGAACTAGATAAGTTGATTAATCAAGAAAACATAACTGTCTGCAGTCTATGTTTGATTTGATTGAATGTTCTCCCTAAGATTAATAATGTAGATTCGCCACAATTATTAAACTCAATTGCTTCACAAGTTCATATACCACAACTCCGGTTTTGATATCAAATAGATTGTCTACAGTAATAACTTAGAGTCCGCTCTAGCAATTAAAATAAAAAATCATAGGAAAAATAAGCATAGGAGAACAAACATATTTATCATATAAACTAAAAAGAAAAGGTTAAATAAATCTCACAGTTCTTGAAATCCAAAGGTTTCTGTGTCCTTGCAACCAAGAAAACGAGTTTATCCTTGCATGTTTGTTGAACAACTAATCAAAAAGAAGGAAAAATGCATGATTTAGGGTTTCTTAGAGGAAGCAGGCGTTTTTCTCCTATTGGCTAGCTGCCCCCCTTCTCTTCTCTCATTCTTTTTATATCCTAGGAAACCCTCGTCTCTATTTTACAAAATAGTCCTCCCTTAAGTAGACAGTTTACATTTAAATACTTCAATAACTATTTTCCTAAAAAATGAGAATTAGCCTTGCATGAAATCTTCAATCTTTGACTTAGAGGAGCTAAATTGCTGAAATAAAAACTTGGATATCGGTTTAGATGTTTTGGAACGTAATTTGAACTCGTTTCTTCACGAAACCTGTTTGCTGGCAGAATTCAGTTGTCATTTTTGAAAACTCATATCTCCCTCATATGAAATCGTTGTTTTCTAAACATTGGAGCGTTGATAGGACTTTGAGTCAGGAATCCAAAAAAATTGAGTTTGCATCAATTGGACTTCTGTAGCTCCAGATATTCAAGTTGGAATGGACGAAGGTCAACACTGGCAGATTGTGAGATTTGACTTTGAAGGCTGCGATTTCCATGCTCTTTCTTATTTTATTTTCTTGCCTTAGATTTCCAGAAAGGTATGGATGTTAGTTTTTTAATGTCACTGGAATCACTTCATTTCGACCTCTAGAGCTCACGCTCTGCACAAAACATCGACTAAAGGTCAAATCTGCCAATTACCTCCAATTTACTCCTTTTTGCATCTTTCATCCAAAAGTGCCTTCAAAACATAAAACAAAGAATATCAAGGCATTTTATATATAAAATATAGGAAAACACTAGTTAAATGTGGGTGAAACTATCGAATAATATGGTTGCATCACTTGAGATGATGATGAGTAAGATGACAATCGATCTCAATATGCTTAGTTCGTTCATGAAAAACCAAGTTGTAAGCAATCTGAATATAACTCTGGTTGTTACAATACTTACAAGTAGGATGAGAAAGTGAAACTCTCATATCCGCAAGTAACCAACGTAACCAAACAATCTCATTGGTAGTAGATGTCAAAGCATGATATTCTGCTTCGGTTGAGGATTGAGAAACAATAGATTGTTTCTTGCTCTTCCGAGAAATAAGAGAATCACCTTAAGTGATACAAATACCTATAACAGACTTATGATCTGTGTGATAACTGTCATGATCAACATCAGAGTATGCACGCAACTCAAAGGAAGAAGTGGATGGAAGTAAAAGACTCTAAAAGACTATACCCTGAAGATATCGCAAAATACGAAAAATAGTTGCTCAGTGAATAATAGTAAGAGAATCAACAAACTGACTAACAACATAAACAACATATACAATATTTGGACGAGTAATGGTGAGATATAATAAGCTCCCAACAATAGAATGATATAAAGTAGGATCTGTCAAAGGTAAACCATTAGAAGAAGAATACCTTGCGTTAACTTCAATTGGAGTATCTACACTCTTATTATCAATAAGTCTAGCCAGTTCAAGAATATCTGCAATATATTTCGACTGAGAAAGAAGGTAACCTCTGGGTGAGTAATCTACCTCAATACCCAGAAAATATCAAAGATAACCAAAATCCTTCATTTCAAATTGTCTAGCTAACTTTGTCTTCAAAATTGAGATATCATCAATGTCATCACCAGTAATAATCATGTCATCAACATATAAGGACAAAATGATACGACCTACATCAGTGCACTTAATTAAAAGAACAGAATCATGACTACTAGAAACAAATCCAAGAGACTAGATCACAACATAAAATTTCTCAAACCAAGCACGGGGTGCTTATTTGAGACCATATAATGCTTTCTTGAGCTTACAAACATATCCAGAGTCATGTGAAACACTGGGAGGAAGCGTCATATAAACTTCTATTTAAAGATCTCCATCCAAGAAGACATTTTTAACATCAAGCTGAGAGATATGTCATTGACGAACTGAAGCTATAATAATAAGAGTACGAATAATAGTCATTTTTGCAGCAGGGGCAAATGTCTTATTATAATCCATACCATACTGTTGAGAGTATCCTTTTGCAACTAACCTAACTTTATATCATTCAATAAACCCATCAAAATTAGTCTTGATCTTATACACCCAACAACAACCAACAACACTCTTACTAGGAGGTAGAGAAACCAAATCCCAAGTATCTGTTATATACAAAACAGAAAGTTTCTCATCCATAACTTGCTGCCAAAGAGGATAAAAAATTTCCTTTTTATAGGAAGAGGGCTCAGAGAGATAATGAATATAAGCTAAAAAGGAAGTAAATGATGAAGAATAAGCAAAATCTAGTAGTTTTGTGGACTTATGAATACGTATGGATTGATGTAGAGGTGTATCCACAATCTCATATAAAGTTTGAGGGGTTGTAGATGAGAATGGAGCTTCAGGTGTGTTAGAGAGTAAAATGTCAATACCTATAGATTGATGAATATAAATTGGTCGAACATGGGGAGGGGTATCTGAGGTACTAGGAACGTAAGATGATAAACTATCAGAATCCTCAAAAAAAGGATTTATACAAATAAGATCAGATGTAGTAAGGCTATGAGTAGTGGATGAAATAGAAAAGAAAGGTATATACTCGAGAAAGACAACATGACGAGACATATAAAGTTTATGAGTTATTGGATCAAAACAACGATACCTTTTTTTACCTTCATCATAACCCAAAAAGACACAAATAGTAGATCGAGAGGACAACTTACTGCGTTCTACATGAAGATGAAGAACGAAACAAGTACAACTAAAAACTCTAAAGAAGGAATAATCAAGGATATACTTATATAACTTTTCAAAAGGACATAAACTCGAATTATGAGAAAATAGAATTGTATTAATCAAATTTACAGTAGTAAGGACAACTTTTTCCCAAAACTCACTAGGAACATAAGCAAACAATATGAAAGAATGAGCAGTTTCGATAATATGCCTATGTTTTCTCTCAGCAACTCTATTTTGCTCATGAGTATCTGTACATGAAGTTTGGTGAATGGTTCCATTTATGGCAAGCAACTAACAGAATTTATTAGAGGTATATTCTCCACCCAAATCACACCTAAAGCATTTGATTACAGTAGAATGTGAAGTTTTGACAAGAGCTTGAAAGGCTGTATATATCTTAAAGAATTCAAAATGATATTTCATTAAATAAACCCAACAATAACGACTATGATCATCAATAAATAAAACATAATATCAATACCCTCCTTTTGTGGCAACAAGAGAAGGTCATCATACATCAAAATGAATCAAGTCAAATGGTGAAAAAGAAACATAAATACTTCAATTAAAAGGTAAAGAGGAAAATTTTGCTACTTTACATCCACTACAATCAGAAATATCACAAGTTTACAAATTTCCTAAAACTCTTGTGAATGCCAAAAATCTCAAACGTGAAGATGAAACATGACCTAAACAAGAATGTCATAAATAAAAAATAGAATATGAAGGACTTCAATGAAAAGAAGACAAATCAACAGTACTAGTAGCAGCAGTGACAACTAACACTTTTAACTCATCCAAAATATGTAGTTTATTCTCTTTACAGACTAT
The DNA here is from genome assembly GCF_000002775.5 of Populus trichocarpa. Taxonomy (NCBI): domain Eukaryota; kingdom Viridiplantae; phylum Streptophyta; class Magnoliopsida; order Malpighiales; family Salicaceae; genus Populus; species Populus trichocarpa. The sequence goes on along the minus strand of NC_037302.2, from coordinate 7,626,702 downwards.
CCCAATCAGCTTCTGAGACTGAAGATCTTATACACAACAAAAAGAAGAAGAAGAAATGACTAAATAATCATCAGAATCACATAATTGACCAACAAAAGCAAGATTCAATCTAAGTTTTGAAATAAAATAAACATTAGGGAGAGACAAGTGAGGTGTGACAACAGAATCAACACCTGCTAAGGGCATGAGAGTGCCATTAGTAGTCATAACAGGAATGGAAGGCAAATAGGACATAAAGGTAAAAGATGAAGAATCTGAATACATATGATGTGAAGCACCAGAATCCAAAACTCATTCACAATATGACATACCTAAGAAAATATGAGACAACTGACCTACAGAAGGAGAAATGGACATTGCTTGTGGTTGTAAGGAGATAAACTTCTGAAATTGCTCAGCCAGAGTACTAGAATCGGTGATAGAGCCTCATGAAGCTACTGCTGCAATATTGTGGTGTGATGGTTTATAACCCTGAGATTGTGACTGGCTGCAGACTTTCAAGCTTAATTCTGTTGTCTTAACTTAGGACACTAAGCCTTCCAATAACCTTTATGCTTACAAAAACTGCACTCGTCGAAGGCAACCCTTGTGTAAGGCTTATTCTGATGATTAGAGAATGACTTAGATGATACTGCTAGTACAAAAGGATTCAAAGCAGATAGAATTCCCTTTTTAAAATAAGACTAAAGATGTATTTCTTAAGCCAATAGCTCATTGATAATAGAGTCAATAGAAGACAGTGGAGAACGATGCAGAATTGAACCTCTAAGTCCTTTCAAATCACTGCAAAGTACTGTTAAAAATTGTATTAATCGTTGATGCTCTCTACGATCAATATAGGCACCACATGCTTTAATTTTGTCAATTCTATAAGAGCTAATTGATCCCAAAGATCTGTCATAGCAAATTGATCAACAGAAGGCAGTGGAGAACGATGCAGAATTGAACCTCTAAGTCCTTCAAAATCACTGTGAAGCGCTGTTAAAAATTGTATCAATCGTTGCTGCTCCCTACGATCAATATAGGCACCACATGCCTTTAATTTTGCTGATTTTGTAAGAGCCAATTGATCCCAAAGATCTGTCATAGCAAAATCAAACTCTTGAATACTCATATTCTTCTAATGAAGAGTTCGCATGTCATTCTCTTATTGATACTGCTTTGTAAAATTTGATTGTGTGAATAACCTTTGTAGATGATCCCAAACCTCATTTGCTGTCTCATACTTTGCCAATTACATACCTATGAAATGCTCAACAAAATTGTTGATCCAAGTAATAATCTTTGCTTTGTTTGCTTTCCATCTATCTATCAAAGTAGCATCCCCCTCTTCAGTATTTTTGGGTATCACATAAGTTCCACTAACATATCCCCACATCTTTTTACCCTTAATGAAATTTCTAATTACATAACTCCAGTACAAATAATTCTTTCCATCCAACCTCACACTCACAAGCTGAAGTGAATCATCCTTTTCAGTAGCCATAATCAACAAACAAAGAAAATCAGAACGCAAAAGCAGCGAAAGACAAAGTACTAGATTGCAGAAACTGAACAAATATCTTCTCAAAGCTATACAATTACTCCAAAACACAAAAAAATTGCAGAACCTGAACGCAAATACCGAATTGCAGAAATTGAAGGGAAGATAAAATACAAAAACAATGGTAGAAACATAACGTAAATACAAAACTACAGAAGCTAAAGGAAAGACAAAATACCAGATTCGCAGAAAAAGAAACAATATTACTCCATAAAAAAGTATTCTGATACTCTGTTAAAGCAATTCAAATTAACATAAAAGAAATACGAACATAAAAAAGAAAGAGGCTAGAGTTCTCATTAATCTGTTTATTCTAAAGTGCTCGTTTTAACATAAATACAAAGAGATTATATATATGTTAAATTAAAAATACTATTTTACCCTTAATAAATAAAACAAGATAAATGTATTATTTAACAAATGATAATTATCTTGGACTTGGCTAATTACCAAGTTCAAATATCTTGGGTTTGACATGCGTGCCAGACTCATGCTATTTTGAACATAGCACATCGCCAAGTCCAAGCACCGTGGATTTGGCTTGTTACCAAGCCCAAATGTATTGGGTCTGGCATCCGTGCCAGACCCACGCTACCTTGGACTTGGCTGACTACCAAGTCCAGACATCTTAGAGTTGGTTGACTGCTGTTGCGATGTCGCGGTCGTACAAATTAATTACCCTAGCTTCAAACACAACACACAAGATAGTATAGAGCAAGCAAGGGGTCGATCCCACGAGAAAGTTGCAAGTCAGATTTTTATGTTGTACGTTATGTAATTGGGGGGATTTGGTTTGTGATTATCTAAACTATGACAGCAATTAAACTAGCAAACAAAATCAACTAAAACCGAAACTTATCAAGAAAACAAACCTTGGTCGCAAGCACACATCTACCAATGGAAATTAGAACCGATCCTTGAAATGAAAATTGTAGTTTATGTTCTGAAATTTTATCTTTTCTTAACGTTGATTAATTAACGGATCCGCCGTATAACTAATCCTAACCAACAAACAATCAAAGTGTCCGCACTAATGATTCAATTTAATGGTAGCTTTAAGAACTAGATAATTTCATCAAGATTAACATACAAGTTGTCCGCAGCTTGTGTCACTTTGTTCAAATGTTCTCCCTAAGTTCAATAACGTAGTTCCGCCACAATTATCAAGCTTAGTTGCTTCACAAGTTCATATATCACAACTCCGGTTTTGATATTAAACTTAGCAATAGATTGTTCACAACAATAACTTAGAGTCCGCTCTAGCAATCATCAACAACAATCATAGGAAATATGCATAGGAAAACAATCATACTCATTCATAACATAAACTGAAAATAAAAGGAACAATAAATCTCACGGTTCTTGAAATCCGAAGGTTTGTTGTGTCCTTGCAACCAAGAAAAGAGCTTAGCCTTGCATAACTATTGAACAACTACTTCTAAAGAATGAAAAGAGCATGATTTTTGGGTTTGTAGAGGAGAGAATTTGTGTTTATTTTCTGCTGGCTGCTGCCTCCTTCTGCTCTCCCTCTTTTCTGCTGGCTGCTGCCTCCTTCTCTCTTTCTTTTTATATGCTAAGAAACCCTAGTCTCTATTTTACAAAATAGTCCTTCCTTGAGTTGGCAGTTTACATTTTAGTACTTCAATAACTATGTTTCCTAAAAGAAGAAATAGCCTTACATGAAATATTCAAGCTCTGATTTAGAGGAGCTAAATTGCTGATATAAAAACTTGGATGTCGGTTTAGATGCTTCGGAATGTAATTTGGACTTGTTTCTTCACGAAACCTGTTTGCTGGCAGAATTCAGTTGTCATCTTTGAAAAATCATATCTCCCTCATATGACATTGTTTTTGGCTGACAATTGGAGCGTTGATAGGTCTCTAAGTCAGGAATCCACTAAAATTGAGTTTGCATCAATTGGACTTCTGTAGCTCCAGATATTAAATTTTGAATGGCTAAAGGTCAACACTGGCAGAATGCGAGATTTGACTTTGCAGGATGTGATTTCCATGATCTTTCTCTTTTTATTTTTCTTGCATTACATTTCCATAAAGGTATGGATGTTAGCTTTTTAGTGCCACTGGAATTACTTCATTTCGATCTCTAGAACTCACGCTCTGCACAAAACATCGACTGAACATCAAATCTGCCAATTTACTCCTTTTTGCATCTTTCATCCAAAAGTACCTTCAAAACATAAAACAAAGAATATCAAGACATTTTATATATAAAACATGGACAAAACATTAGGTAGATGTGGGTGAAACTATCGAATAATATGGTTACATCAAATACCCCCACACTTAGCTCTTGCTCGTCCTCGAGAAAGGATAAATAAAATCAAATTGAAAAGAACTATGATCAATCTCTTAATCTCCCATCAATGTCCAAGACTATATGCATTATAAACAAGAATACAATAAAAAATGATAAATAGTATAATTCTCATGAATTCATTTACATGCAAACTTCAAAACTCAATTAATCGTCGGGATTTAAATGAAATCTATGCCATGTCAAAGTGATAGGTCCTCTCATTGATATACACTCCAACACTCACGTGTTTAGGGTTTATGTGTTTCAATCTCTCAAATTCAATCAATGAATATGTTTTACCATAAGCTGGCTTTTCAATCTTATCTCTATTACTAACATATTACAAACAATGCATGAATTAAAAGGTCTTATTTTCTGGTTGTAATGGGGCTAAGGTTAAGGTGAGGTAAAAGAAAAGGTTCAAACCAAATAAAGTAGAGCATTCTGAAAAATGATATTTCAAACAAGATATTCCATCAAAGCACATAAATTTTCCATCTTTAATCACCAATGCTTAACTTCTTTTGATTTCAAGCTTTTTCAACATAAAATCTTAAGAACATAAAGGAACAATTTTTTTTTTCTTTTGTTTTTTTACCTTTGGCAACTTTGCCCATCTTTTCATCAAGCATCACTTCTTCTTTCTTTTCACATAATTTCCAACCATAATTCCATGAGATATCATAAGTATATGCTATACTAATCCTTGGCCAGGGGAAAAGAAAAACATATAAAAAGTTAAGGCTTATACATGGATAAAGTAAAGAAAAGATAAACAAGCTCAAAAGGGGCTCACTAAGGATAATATGCTTTAGGTTGGCTTTTTGGCTCAAGTGGTTAAAATTCCTAATGCCTTTATCATCTTCATGTATATATGTAATGTGAATGTAATCTCAACAAGATATGAAGTAAGTTCTAGCGATACATATCATTGAAAGAATGCATAATCAAAGAATATAATGTTGAAGGCTCAAAAGCTTGCATTGGTATAACACTATAAAGTCAACATGGCATATTCTTAAAGTCAATCCTTAAACCAATTAAACCTTAAAATTTACATGCATACTCCTTCATTTGATTTATATCTTCATCTATCTCAACTAATTCTCATACATAATACTCATATTCTCAAAAACCAATGGGAGTTCAAAAGATCAAACATAATTTTTTTTTGAAAAATAACAAAGAAAACCAAAATTAGAAAACCAACATTCTCCCAATACCCCCACACTTAAAACACAACATTGTCCTCAATGTTGAAATAAAAGAAAAGGAATATAGGAGAATGACAAAAATAAAGTAAAATGCGAAAAATAAAAGATAAGGGAAAAGAAAGCAAATCTGTTTTTTTTTCTTTGTATGCTGGGTTGCCTCCCAGTAAGCGCTTTTGTTTTATGTCATTGGCTTGACATGTGGCATGCTCATTCTTCATAGATTGGTTCAGCTAACTCTACAAAAGCGGTGAGTTCTGTCGTCCAACCTTCATAGAAAGGTTTCAAACGATGCCCATTGACCTTGAGTACTTTGTTGGTTTCTAAACTTGTAATTTCAACTGCACCATAAGGAAAAACATTAGAAATAACAAAGGGTCCAATCCAACGAGAGCGCAATTTTTCAGGAAAAAGTTTCAAACATGAATGATAAAGAAGGACTTTGTCTCCAACATGAAACTCCTTTCTTGTAAGCATTCGGTCATGAAGACTCTTAGTCTTTTCTTTGTAAATCCTTGCATTCTCATAAGTATCATTTTGAATTTCTTCCAATGTAATTCCAATCTTTTTGGGCACCAAAAGGATAGGCGCCACCCATTCATTGTCTATAATGGGGTAAATGACTCCTGCATCATGAGGAACAGTTTGCAAAGCTTGCAAAGCCAATGCTGATTCATGCATGTTTTGGGGAACACATATATGCCTGTCCATCTCTTCTATCTTGGTAAAATCATAGTCATAGCTCAAAGCTACGTTTAGTCCATCCTCACTATCAAAATCATAAACTTGCTGCACACACTTATCAACTTGGTTATAACATGTGATAGAATAAACATTGCTATAAGGATATGTCATTGCATCATGAAAATTAAATTCAATTTTTTCATCTCCTACCTCCATAGACAAAGTATCCTTACCACAATCAATCTTTGCGTTGGCGGTTTTCAAGAATGGTCTCCCAAACAATATAGGAGTGCTGGTTGATGAATCACAAGAATCATGTTCCATATCAAGAATATAAAAATCACATGGAATAACCAAACTATCAATCCTGACTAGGACATCTTCTATCACACCAAGTGGGTAAACAAAACTACGATCCGCAAGTTGTATTACAATGCTAGTTTTATTCAGACTAAGAGAATCATAAACATGTTTGGGCATAACACTAATGGATGCACCTAAATCGCACAAGGCCCTTTTGAAACTAGCATTACCAATAACACATGGGATAGTAAACGCACCTGAGTCTTTTTGCTTTAAAGGCATATTCTTTTGAACAATAGCAGATACAACTTCACCCATACTTACCATTTCATGACCTTTTAGTTTGAAAGCTCTCTTGGTAGTACACAACTCCTTCAAGAATTTGGCATATTTTGGAATTTGCTTGATAGCATCAAGCAAAGGAATGTTGAGTTCTACTTTCTTGAAAACCTCTAAAATCTCTTTTTCTTTGTCTTCTTTCTTTGACCTAGAAGAACTCACAGGAAAGGGTGGAATTATTTTAAAACTGGAATTCATTGAGTGAGGAGTTACCTTTGGAATGTTGGTCGTTGTTTCAGTTTGGGAAGGAGAAGGATGTTTTTTCTTTGTACTCAATTCGGTTTCTATCTCTTCTTCTTCCTTCATCTCAATCTGTTTCGACCTTTGTCTTTCAAGTTCTTTCCCACTTCGCAGCATTATTGCACTAACATTCTCTATTGGATTCAAAGCTTGGAAGGGCAATTTTCCATTCATTTGTGCTTCCAATTTCCCCACACTTGAAGCTACTTGCCCCATTTGCTTCTCCAAGTTGTGAATACTTGACCTTGTTTCCTGTTGAAAAGACATGACATGTTGTTGCAAGGTCACAGTGTTAGAAGCCAAAGTTTTCATCATCTCACGAAGATCATCATTGGATGATGACCCCATAACATTGGAGTTTGTGAATGGAGGGGGTTGTCTTGCTTGATAATTCTGTTGGGGCTGAAATCCATGGGGATGGAACTGTCGGCCTTGATTGCCTTGTTGAGGTGGGTTCCCATAGCATAAGTTGGGATGATCTCTCCATCCGAGATTGTACGTGGTGGAAAATGGATCATATTTACGCTGGGGTTGTCCGTTGAATGCTTCATCAATTGCATGAGCTTGTTCAATGTAATCTTCTTGCATTGTTGGGCACATATCGGAAGCATGTCCTTGGAAGGAGCATATGCTACAAACTTTCACCTGCTGCACATTTCCACAAGCCAAAGAACGCACAAGAGAAGTAAGATCATTAACTTTATTTTCAAGGTTAGAAATACTTACCTCATTTACTCGTTTGTTGGAGAAGTCTCCACGAGTGCCAAACTGTTTTGAGTTGGCTGCCATGTTTGAGATCAATTGGCGTGCAGCCTCGGGTGTCTTATCTACCAATGCCCCTCCACTTGCAGCATCAATGATACTACGGTCAGTAGGCATCAATCCTTCATAGAAATATTGAATGAGCAGCTGATCGGGTATTTGATGATGAAGGCATTGAATACACAATTGCTCAAATCTTTCCCAATACTCGGAAAGTGTCTCTCCATGAGATTGCCGAATCCCACATATTTCTTTCCTTATGTTGGCAACTCGAGATGCTGGGAAATACTTCTCAAGGAAGATCTTCTTCATGGCATCCAAGTTCCAATAGAACTTGGGAGAATAGAGAAAAACCATGCCTTTGCTGCCCCTTTTAAAGAGAAAGGGAAAGCTTTCAACTTAACTTGTTCTTCATCAACTCCATTCGGTTTCATGCCAACACAAACCATATGGAACTCCTTGAGATGAGTATGAGGATCTTCTCCTACAAGACCATTGAATATTGGTAACAAATGTATAAAACCAGATTTGAGCTCAAAGTTTACATTATTGTCAATGTTTATGCACAATGGTTGATTTTCCACGTTAGGAGCAGCAAGCTCATTGAGTGTTTGTTGTCGTGCAACCGCCATGGTGTTGAGGCGAGGTTCCTTTCTTAACCTGCGTAAAGTGCTTTCTATTTCAAGATCAACCTGCACTTGAATTTGATTAGTATAACGGGTCACAGGCATAAATTGCTAAGAAAACTCAAAAGAAAGTAACCACACAAGAGATCGAAAACAATGCAAATTGTACGAAAATCCTACGGTAGAAAACTAAAACTGCCTAAAAACACTAGAAAACAGCGGAATTTGGCCTCATTAGGGTGGGGCTAGTGATATCACTAGTCCTGTTCATAACGTCGTTTCCCTTCAGGAAAAAAAAGGCCGCTACCTAATTCCACCAAAAATTATTTTTTGAACAGTACCGTTGCCGCAAGTGAACAGTACCGTCGCAAGCAAAAATTCTGTTTCTCTTTTTTTTTTTAATCACAGCAAATAAAAAAAACAGTACAAGCACAAGAATCAACTAAAATTACCTCCCCGGCAACGGCGCCAAAATTTGTTGCGATATCGCGGTCGCACAAATTAATTACCCTAGCTTCAAACACAACACACAAGATAGTATAGAGCAAGCAAGGGGTCGATCCCACGAGGAAGTTTCAAGTCAGATTTTTATGTTGTACGTTATGTAATTGGGGGGATTTGGTTTGTGATTATCTAAACTATGGCAGCAATTAAACTAGCAAACAAAATCAATTAAAACCAAAACTTATCAAGAAAACAAACCTTGGTCGCAAGCACACATCCACCAACGGAAATTAGAACCGATCCTTGAAACAAAAATTGCAGTTTATGTTCTGAAATTTTATCTTTTCTTAACGTTGATTAATTAACGGATTCGCCGTATAACTAATCCTAACCAACAAACAATCAAAGTGTCCGCACTAATGATTCAATTTAATGGTAGCTTTAAGAACTAGATAATTTCATCAAGATTAACATACAAGTTGTCCGCAGCTTGTGTCACTTTGTTCAAATGTTCTCTCTAAGTTCAATAACGTAGTTCCGCCACAATTATCAAGCTTAGTTGCTTCACAAGTTCATATATCACAACTCCGGTTTTGATATTAAACTTAGCAATAGATTGTTCACAACAATAACTTAGAGTCCGCTCTAGCAATCATCAACAACAATCATAGGAAATATGCATAGGAAAACAATCATACTCATTCATAACATAAACTGAAAATAAAAGGAAGAATAAATCTCACGGTTCTTGAAATCCGAAGGTTTGTTGTGTCCTTGCAACCAAGAAAAGAGCTTAGCCTTGCATAACTATTGAACAACTACTTCTAAAGAATGAAAAGAGCATGATTTTTGGGTTTGTAGAGGAGAGAATTTGTGTTTATTTTCTGCTGGCTGCTGCCTCCTTCTGCTCTCCCTCTTTTCTGCTGGCTGCTGCCTCCTTCTCTCTTTCTTTTTATATGCTAAGAAACCCTAGTCTCTATTTTACAAAATAGTCCTTCCTTGAGTTGGCAGTTTACATTTAAGTACTTCAATAACTATTTTTCCTAAAAGGAGAAATAGCCTTGCATGAAATCTTCAAGCTCTGACTTAGAGGAGCTAAATTGCTGATATAAAAACTTGGATGTCGGTTTAGATGCTTCGGAATGTAATTTGGACTTGTTTCTTCACGAAACCTGTTTGCTGGCAGAATTCAGTTGTCATCTTTTAAAAATCATATCTCCCTCATATGACATTGTTTTTGGCTGACATTTGGAGCGTTGATAGGTATTTAAGTCAGGAATCCACTAAAATTGAGTTTGCATCAATTGGACTTCTGTAGCTCCAGATATTAAATTTTGAATGGCCAAAGGTCAACACTGGCAGAATGCGAGATTTGACTTTGCAGGATGTGATTTCCATGATCTTTCTCTTTTTATTTTTCTTGCATTACATTTCCATAAAGGTATGGATGTTAGCTTTTTAGTGCCACTGGAATCACTTCATTTCGATCTCTAGAACTCACGCTCTGCACAAAACATCGACTGAACGTCAAATCTACCAATTACCTCCAATTTACTCCTTTTTGCATCTTTCATCCAAAAGTACCTTCAAAACATAAAATAAAGAATATCAAGACATTTTATATATAAAACATGGACAAAACATTAGGTAGATGTGGGTGAAACTATCGAATAATATGGTTAAATCAACTGTTAAGTCCAAGTGTATTGGGTCTGGCATGCGTGCCAAGCCTACACTACCTTGGACTTGATGTACTGTCAATTCCAAACACCTTGGACTTGGCTAATTGCGAAGTCCAAGCATATTGGGTCTGGCATCCGTGCCAGACCCATGCCACATTGGACTTGGTCCAAGTACATTGGATTTAGCTAACCGTCAAGTTTAAGCGTATTGGGTTTGACATGCGTGCCAGACCCACATTACCTTGGACTTTGCTTGGAATTGGCTGACTACCAAGTTCAAACGCCTTGAACTTGGCTGACTGCCAAGCACAAGCGTATTGTATCTAGCATGCTTGCCAGACCCATGCCACCTTGAATTTGGCTAACTGTCAAGTCCAAGTACCTTGAACCTTGGACTTGGCAGACCGCCAAGTCCAAGCGTATTGAGTTTGGCATGCGTGCCAGACCCACTTTACTTTGGACTTTACTTGGACTTAGCTGACTATCAAACCCAAGTGTATTGAGTCTAGCATGCGTGCCAGACCCACGCTACCTTGGACTTGGTGCACTGCCAAGTCCAAGCGTATTAGGTCTGGCATGCGTGCCAGACCAGTGTTAGTATGCCAAGTCCAAACACCTTGAACTTGGCTAACTGTGAAGTCCAAGCATATCAGATCTACTTACCGGACCCATACATTTTTAAAAATAAATAAATAAAGCTAACTCATCAATTACCTATCCAATCATTGGGCTGGAGATGGAATCGGGGTTTGCACCAATTCAAAGTGAAAGGGTTTCTTAACTTGTTGCTTTCAATATTAGGTGGTTGACCTCCAGACACAGTTAAGATCTTTTGAAGAGGTGCAAAAGTCATTGACAGAAAACCTAGGAGAAGCAGAGGCAAAAGCTCTTTTATCAGAGGCAGTCTATTTCATCAGTGTTGGAAGCAACGATTACGTGGCAGGTTATCTAGGTAATCCAAAAATGCAAGAATATTTTGTGCCTGAAGTGTATGTTGAGATGGTCATTGGAAACTTGACAAATGCAATTCAGGTGAACCTTCTAATTAACTACATTTAATACTTCATCTATATGGTAATTAACCTGAGGTTGAATTGATTAATGTTAACTGTGTCTGTCCTTTTTATTTAGGTGTTGTATGAGAAAGGAGCCAGAAAATTTGGATTTCTCAGCTTGTGTCCTCTAGGTTGCATGCCACTCATGAGAGCTAGGAACCCCAAGTCCAGTGAAGGCGGTTGCTTTGAAGCAGCTTCTGGTCTTGCATTGGCACACAATAATGCTTTGAATGCTGTACTCACAAGCCTCGAGCAACTGCTGAAAGGTTTCAAGTATTGCAATCCTGAATTCTATACCTGGCTTTATGACAGAATTAATAATCCCGCAAGCTATGGTATGTGTGCTCTCCTTGATTAAAGTAGTGTGGTGCAGAATTTATTTCAGAAGAGTAACGTAGGCTCTATTGCAATATAATGTTATAGTATGTTGTTGGGATAAGCTAATTTCAATTACTCACAAGCAAAGTAACTGCTATTGACCCAAAATCAAGGTTTCAAAGAGGGGGTGAATGCTTGCTGTGGAACTGGACCGTATAATGGTGTCTACAGCTGTGGAGGCAAAAGGAAGCCCGTGGAGTTCCAGTTATGCGATAATGCTGATGATTATATTTGGTGGGATTCTGGCCATCCAACAGAGAGGATCCATGAGCAAATCGCCAAGACTTTATGGAAAGATGGACCTTCAGTAGGGCCATACAAGCTAGAAGACCTCTTTTTCGACAAGGAAAAGCTCACAATAGCTGATTTATTGGATGCCCCTGATGAAGAACACTTCCAATACTGAAGTTCTGCCTGCCTTTATAGTCCAATCAACTTCTCAACGCCGTGTGGGTGTAAAGGAATGCATGTCCATTACTCAGAGGGTGTCTGAGAGTGGCTTTCATCATTGCTAGAGTCATTTTACCACATACCAAACTGCCATGTTGTATGAATAAATGGAAAACGGCATGTTTATTGGTGTTAATAAAGCAGCTACAAGGACTTGCCTAACATTGAATCCCACGTAGCTATCCTTGTTTGGCCATCTGAGAAAATGTTTTTCATCGCTTGAATTGGCTTCTTTTCCATACAAGGGTGGATGAAATATCATCCTCGTCAACTTGTCCTAGTGTTCATGTTTCTTCAGAACCTCAGAATAGGATTCTTGCAAAAAAGCCCTAAAATTAACTTTCTTGTTGGGTAAAAAAAGCTCTAAAACCCAAGAGAACGAATTTTTGGTGATGATTAGCTCCCCCATCCCAAGACTTCGATCGATTTATACAATGGCAACATCAGGTCTGCTTCGCTTGCTCTCTCTCACCAATAAGAATTTTGCACACGTTCAACGAGGAACAAGTGTAAAATGCAAAGAATCAAGCAATGACAAATTAGGTGCATTGGCTGCCCTCCCTGCCAGATAAGCCAGGTGATTCGGACCTTTACTGTCTGATTATGTCTTCGTTAGTCGACAATGAAAAAATTAGGAGTGTATTTGGTATGGTTCATGAAAATTGATTTTTAACTATGAATTATAATTTAGAAATTCTTTTTTTATAAATAAATCTAAAAAAGGAACTTAGTATAAGTAGACTCCATACATTAAAAGTTAAAAAATTATTAATTCTTGATTTAAATAATTTCTAATCAAACATATTTATAATTATTTTATAAATTAAAGTTAAAAACCAGCTCATAAAAATCATATTATATATAACTTTACCGTATCAAACTTAATTAAATCATGCTAATTTGAAAAGTCAATACTTGCATGTATTGCGTGGATTTTTTTAATCTAAACTTTTTTTTATAAAGGAAATCATAAATCAAAATAAGAAGAGCAAAACATTACTAATTTATTTTTAAAAAAAATATATAATCATTTAGCATGTTTTGTATTTAATTTCTTGTAAATAATTTTTTTGTAAGAAATCTAATCCATCAAGTATAAGCTCTTGCAATGAGAAATTGTACAGCTAATTATAAAACCGTTGATGACCCTTAATTATTGGTCCATGCTAAAATAATTCATCGACTTGAGAATTCTATTGTTTACTTACCTTGAGAATTTCAAAATTCTCTAATTACCTTTTTGGTTAGGCTTCAATCAAATGTTTAATAAAACATTTTAACAAAAATATATCTAAAATCACCATTTAAAATTATATTTACTTGTCTCTGATGATGTCATTATCTCACATCGGCTAGGAGACGAGAACCTTAGTTGTTTATAAGCACAAAAAAAGACTTCTCTCCCTAAGAGGCGCCTTTAAAAAAGGACAAAACTCTCTATGTAATTCCAGCGGGACAATACCTCTTAAGATGCCTACCATATATGGGTGTGAGCACACATCATCATTGACGTCGTCTATGGAAATGTTAGCAATAGACGACTACCCAAGCCCCTCGCCTAGGGGGCTATGATAATGCCACTATCCCACATCAGCTAGGAGACGAGATTCTTAATCACTTATAAACACAAAACACACCTCTCTACCTAAGAGGCGCCTTTTAAAAAGAATAAAACTCACTATGTGATTCCAGTAAGACAATACTTTTTGGAGGGCCTGCCATGTATAGGTGTGGACACACATCATTATTGGCACCGTCTGTGGGAATGTCAGCCATGTGCAACTACCCAAACCCCTTGTATGGAGGGCTATGATGATATCACTATCCCACGTTGACTAGGAGACGAAAACTTTAGTCGCTTATAAGCACAAAAGGCACCTCTCTCCCCAATAGACGCCTTTTAAAAAGGACAAAACTTATTATATGGTTCTAGTGAGACAAAATCTCTTGGGAGGCCTACCATGTGTGGGTGTGGGCATACATGATGATGTCACTATCTCACATCAATTAGGAGACAAGGGCCTTAGTCACTTATAAGCACAAAAGGCATATCTCTCCCTAAGAGGCGCATTCAAAAAAGGACAAAACTCACTATGTGGTTCCTGTACCACCCACACTATTTTGTGTGTTTATACTTAAGTCCATTCATCATACATGTAACACCCCACACTTTCACGTGCGTTTATGTTCAATCACATCGATTATATATATAAGAAAAAGGAATAAATGTTCTTAATTTAAATACTTATTATAAACTTAAATGAATTAAGTTAACAAATCATAAGGTTAAATCCCAGGCTAGATGGCAACCAAATAATCATTAATCCTGTTGTGTATGAAATGAACCTTTAAGGTAGAAACATGTATTGGTAAATATTAAAGAAAAGAAATATAGTCAATTCATTAGCAACTATTAACATCCCATTGATAATAGTTTTTTTTTTCAATGAGGAAAGTAACAAACCATTATCTTAGAATTTTACCAAAATATCTCTTTTTTAATTTATCAACATCATAAATTCTTAGCCTATATGTCTATTTATCCAACTTTATAAGTTTAATTTCCAATCACAAGAATTTAAAATCATATTATGATATTTATGTACATTAGTTCCTTTACATAAAAACAACTCAATACATGTAACCTATAATTCTCATATCTAAGACGTTCAACTTGTATATCTAGTAGATGCACCATCAGAAATATCTTCACTAAAGTGGAAAGTTATATTTTTATTGTTAATAATGGTGCTTGTCCCTGTGGTTGATTCCATCAAACTATATTCTTAACATGTCTTCTAATTCATTTCCATCTTACTCATAATTCTTTCATTCACATATACTTAATACCCTTCAAATCAATTATATATGTACTTTAGCTTATTTAGGTAAATCCTTCATTCCTATCTAACTTGTGCCTACTTGGTTCCTTTTAACTTCGTATGTATATATTCTTTATTCATAATTACATCATTTGGCTCATTTTTTATACTACCAATTATCTTTTCCTTTTCAAGTATTTCTCGATCCAGATTCATTATTGGGGCTAAGAAATCAAATTTCAAATGCACATTTTATCATTGTATATAATTAATTTTAATCTTCTTCTAAAACTTTACCACATTAATACATTTTTCGGTAATCAGTCATGCTAATGCTTCTAGCCTCTTTTCGGTTACCTAGTCAAATAATTCATCCTAGTCATCAGATACACTGATGCCTTTAGCCCTTTTTCTTGGTCAGCTAGTTAATTAATTCATCCCGGTCATCAAATATAGTGATGCCTTTAGTTATTTCTTCTTTATTTTTCATTATCTTAAGGTATTTCTATTACATTCCATCTCAATTACCTCAATCTACCACAATTTCATAATATCCCCAATCATATACGTGTACATAAATTAATACATCATGAAAGGTTTTTTCCCCACTTTCCTTTATTTTGGTCGCAACTTAGGCCTTGTTGTTGACATTTGGGTCACATATTAATATTTTATGTCTTTTGATGATAACAATTAAATGAAATTAGACTAATAATATGCTTGGTTGAGAATAAATTTAAACAGGTTTATATGAAGATCATCAATAAGTATGAAGAATTAAATGAAGAAATCAATCAATAAGTCCAAGATGCAAAACAAGTGAAGACTTAATTATTAAGGATTCATTTTAGTGCAAATTATGTAAAGCTTTATATCTAATTTGATAACACAAATTAAAATGAATTCACACTCTTCACATTGCATGAATTATATAATTGATATGCATTTAGTTGGTTCAAGATTCATCAGGCTTAAAACTGCTAAAACTAGATTTTAAGTTGAATCGGTCAACCACTTAGCCATACCAAGATAATCAGTCGATCGCTTGTTCATCCAGGATTAACACCTGGGAATTTGTAGGAACTGCTCGACCGATTGACTTGACCAATATGAACCGATTGACTATGTCATTTGTTAGAGGAGCACTAATAGCTATAAAAACAACTAGTTTTTTTAGAAACATATATATAGTTTATCTAATTGCAGACTTAAACACTGAAATTTAATATATATTATATACAAGCTATTTTATGAGCAAAAACAACTTTCAATCATCAATCCTAAATTATACTCATATTTATGCATTAAAACATTCATATTCTTACACAAGAGTATAAATTCTCATATTCACTATACTTAAACACCTGCATGCATTCTAAGTACTATTGAGTGAGCTATAGAGATATAAGCTCCAATTATATTATCTACTCTTTGAAAGAGTTTTACATATTTCAAACAAATTGTAATCCTTCAAGAGTTTATGTGAAAAACTATTGGTCATTGGTGAGGTACATCACCAAGGTGAAAAATCTTAAAGAAAGTATTCCTTCAAGTGATGAAAAGGCTTGGTGAGGATTCATTAAAGGCATTATAATCTTTGGCTTGGATTAGTAAAGAATACAATACTTAAGATCGGTTTGGTGCTTAAGGTATGAATGTAGGCATGTTGAACCACGTTAAAAACCAAGTTTGTAATTTCTATCTATATACTCTTTACTTTAAGCACTCTAATTATATTGTTGCTTAATTATGTTTAATTAAGTTAATTATAATATTTATTATTATTAGTAAAACACCTAATTCACCCCATTTTAGGTGTTTGTTACCTTAATCCTAGAACAACAATTGATATAAGAGCCTAGTTCCCTTTATATAAGTTTGCTTAGACTTTGAGTAGAATGACAACCACTAGTTTTAATGTTCAAAATGAAGGATCATCAACCTCTAGGCCACCTTTCTTTGATGGTAATGACTATGCCTATTAGAAAGCTATGATGATTATATATCTTTAATCTGTTGATTATGATTTATGGTTATCTATTGAAAATGGACCAAACAAACGTACTAAGATTGAAAATGATATAATGGTTCCTAAACCTAGAAAGAATATACCGATGATGATAAAAAGTTGTTATTTATGGATGCTAAAGCTATGGATATTTTGTATTATGCATTAAGTAGAAGTGAATTCAATAGGATCACAAATGCAAAAATGCTAGAGATATATGGCATGCATTAGAGATAACACATGAAGGAACGAATCAAGTAAACAAATAAAAAGTTGACATGTTAGTGCATCAATATGAGTTATTTAAAATGCTTCCAAATGAATCAATAACTAGTATATTTACTAGAATGACAACTATCAATAATAATTTAAATGCTCTTGGTAGACTTATACTAATACCGATCTCGTGAGCAAAATTCTTATGTCCTTGCTAAATATTGGAAAGAAAAGAAAAAGGCAATCCGAGAAGCTAAGGATTTCATCAAACTTTCATTGAAAGAACTCATCATATCATTTATGACTCATGAAATCACTATGGAAAAGCAATAACTAGAAGAGAAGCCAAATAAGAATTTGGAATTCAAAACCATACACCATATTGATAGTGATGATGATGATGATGATGATGATGATGATGATGATGATGAAGTAGAGGAGGACATTGCATTTATCATAAGACAATTCCAAAATTTCCTAAAAAAGAAGCAAGGGAACAAAAAGTTCTTAAACTTCAAGAATGATGAAAATAAGAAAGAATCTAGCAAGGAAGCACTTAGTGTTACAAGTGCACAAGACATGACATATAAAGGTTGATTGCCCTCTTTTTCAAAATAAGAAGAAGAACCATCATCACAAACAAGTAATAAAAGAAAATGGAGTGATGACTCAGACTCTAACTCAAGTGATAATGAAGAGCATGTTCTAAACATGTGTTTCATGGCAATTGAAAGTGATAATGAGGTTATCTCTTTGGATGATGAATCTGATCTCTCTTATAATGATGCATTTTAGACATTGTATGATGAATATAAGAAGTTAGGTTCCAAGTATAGCTTATTGAAAAAAAAAACCATGCATGTTTACTTGTTAAAAATGATAATTAAAAAAAAGCATGCATTGTAATTAATGATAACGATAAAATGAACTAACTTGAAGAGGAAAACAAGGCTTTAAAGGAAATGATTGATAATTTAAACACTATACTAACTAAATTCACTCAAGGCTTTAAGATCTTAGAAACCATACTTGCTAATCAAATATGTGTTTTCAATAAAAGAGGTTTAGGCTATCAACCTAAGAAAAGTAAAAATATTTAAAAAATTACTTCGTTAAAGCCAAATAATCAGATGACTCAAACTAAACACGTAACTATTGTAGAAGCATTAGTCATTTGATTTATGCATGTCCTATTAAGAATGACAGAGTTAGTAATATAAATTAGGTTCCAAAAGAAACTATCACTAACCACAAAGGACCCAAAAAAGTATGGCATCAAAAACCTCATCTTGATTTTGTGTGTATGGAAATCAAGGGAATATAATGAGTGGTTCTTGGATAGTGCTTGCTTAAGACACATGACTAAAGATAATTCATTGTTCCCAAGTATTACCAAGATCAATGGTTGAAAAGTCATATTTGGAGACAACTCAAAAGGAAAGATCATTGGGGTTGACAATATTAGAGGTAAGTCCTTTCCCTCTATATAAAATGTGTTTCTTGTAAATAGTCTAAAATATAATTTGTTAAGTATTAGTTAATTGTGTGATAAAGGCTACAGAATTATGTTTGACCATGCATGTTGTTTAATCCTTGAAAATGATAAAGTTCTATTTGTTGATAATATAAAAGGAAATGTCTATAATATTAAGATTGATGCATGCATGAGGATAAAAAATTGCCTTATTGCTTGCATTAATGATAGTTTTATTTGGCATAGAAGATAAGGTCATATAAGCATGGACATTTTTTCTAAACTTGTCAAAAATGAACTTGTTAAAGGTCTCCCTCATATTGCATTTAAAAATAAAAAGTTATGCGATGTTTGCTAAATAGGTAAACAAGTAAGAACACTTTTTAAGAGAAAAAATCACATTTCTATTAAAAGACCTTTAAAATTGCTATACATAGATCTATTTGGACCAACTAGAGCTAGAAGCATAAGTGGTAATATATATGTGTTTGTAATTGTAAATGACTTTACAAGATATACATGAGTTTTGTTTTAAAAATCAAAAGATGAAACTATTTATGAATTTGTAAAGTTTTCAAATAAAGTTGAAAATGAAAAAGGCTTTAAAATCACAAAAATAAGGAGTGATTATGGTGGCAAATTTATAAATGATTTGTTTGAAACATTTTGTGAAGAAAAAGAATACCACCATAAATTTTCAACACCTAGAACTCCCCAACAAAATTGGGTTATGGAAAGGAAAATTTGGTCTCTTCACGAAATGGTAAGAACAATGTTAAATGAATTTGATACCCCTAAATGCTTTTGGACGGAAGCTGTAAACACATGTTATTATGTTTTAAATCGCATTTCCTTGAGATCAGAGTTGAAAAAGACTCCTTATAAGTTTTGGAGAGGTAGGAAACCCAACATCTTATATTTCAAAGATTTTTGTTCATAAGGTTTTATTCTTAACACCAAGGATAATTTGGATAAGTTTGATTTAAAATCCAATGTTGGTATTTTTCTTGGTTATTCCTCTTCTAGCAAGGCTTATAAAACACTGTCTTGAGGAGTCCATACATGTCGTATTTGAGTAAACTCAAAACAAAAAAATTATTGAGATTCGAGATGACATTAATAAAAGTGTTCAACATTTGAGTTTTAATAATAAGACCCCCATGAAGGTTAACAATGAAGAAATGGACAAAGACCAACCAAACACAAACAATCAATACAAGATGGTAAGTAACTCGTTTGTGCCACCAAATGAGCTAAAGTATGTAAACTCTCATCCTTCCAAGTTCATTATTGGTAATCCCGTTGAACGAACTAAGACTAGAGTATCTCTTAGAAACATTAATGAGCATTGTTCATTTGTTTCGCATATAGAGCTCAAATCCTTCTTAGAAGCAAAAAATGATGTAAATTGGACCTTATCCATGCAAGATGGTCTAAACCAATTTAAAAGGAATGATGTTTGGGAACTATTCCCTAGACCTAAAAATCAATCTATTATAAGAACAAAATGGGTTTATAGGAACAAAATTGATGAGCATGGGACCATAATTAAAAACAAAATTAGACTAGTTGTCAAATGTTATAATCAAGAAGAAGGTGTTGATTATGAAGAAACCTTTGCATAGTGGCTAGACTAGAATCAATAAGAACGCTTTTAGCTTTTGCATGCCATGCTAATTTTAAACCTTTTCAAATGGATATCAAAAGTGCATTTTTAAATGGTTTTATCATGGAAGAGGTATATGTTAAGCAACCTCAAGGTTTTGAAAACTTTCATGTACCCGATCATGTTTTCAAACTAAAAAATGTTTTATATGGTTTAAAATAAACACCTAGAGCTTAGTATGATAGATTAAAGATTTTTCTCATTGAAAATGATTTCAACATTGACAAAATCAACATCACCCTCTTCACAAAGAGAAAAGGTAAATATATATTACTGTACAAATATATATTGATGATATTATATTTGGTGTTATTAACGAATCTCTATATAAGGAATTTGCAAAGTGCATTCAAGATGAATTTAAAATGAGCATGATGGGAGAATTGAACTTTTTTTTTGGGTTGCAAATCAAGCAAACTAGAGATGGCATATTCATCAACCAAAGCAAGTACATCAATGATTTATTAAAGAGATTTGAGATGAAATAAGTCAAGGAAGCCGACACACCCATGGAAACATCAAAAAAGTTTGATATGGATGAAAACGGTAAGAATGTAGCCATCATCAAATATCAAGGTATGATTGGCTCATTGTTATATTTAACTGCAAGGAGACTCGATATTATGTTTAGTGTTTATCTATGTGCACGTTTTCAAGCATATCCTAAAAAATCTCATATTAGTGTTGTAAAATAAATTTTTTTGATATTTACATGGTATAATTAATTTAGGATTGTGGTATCTGAAAGGAAGTGAGTTGAATTTGATTAGCTACGTGGATGTTGATTTTGCTAGGTGTAAAGTTGATAAAAAAAAATACTAGTGGAATATGTCACTTTCTAGGATCATCATTAGTATCTTGGGCAAGTAAAAAACAAAACTTAATAGCCATATCAACAACTAAAGCAGAATATATTGCAACAGGTAGTTGTTGTGCTTAAATATTATGGATAAAACAAACCTTAAAAGACTTTTGACTAAATTTTGATCATATTATTATTATGTGTGATAACACAAGTGCTATAAGTCTATCTAAGAATGCTATGCAACACTCATTTACAAAACATATTAAAGTGGGACATCACTTTCTAAGAGATCACATGTTAAAAGGAGACATTGTACTTTTGTTTTTAGCACAAAACATCAACTTATAGATATTTTTACAAAGCCTTTAGTTAAGAATTGCTTTTGCAAAATATGAAGTAATTTAGGTTTTATTCATACTAATGACATTTGAGGTTTTATCTTTGTGTGTATACATTATTAAAAATAAGTTGGACATGTGTAAGTGATGAAATGTATACCCTCTTTGCATGAGAGCTGTGTTTTGCTGTCAAATTCTCTAACAATGTAGATCAAAGACAAACCGGTTGATCGATTCGTCATACCAATTCAATCGGCTGACCAATTGAAACAGAGAAACAGAAGATTAGCTACTGGATGAACATTAACTTTTTGAAGTTTCAGTTGGGTTTAGATTTTAAGACAACAAGTTTGATAAAATGGTACGTGTTAGTCTCATAAAACATATGATTTGATTAAACTGGAAAAAATATGATTTTTGTGTGAACCGGTCAACCAGTTCAAACATATGAAACAACAGGTCGACCGGTTCGGATAAGGGACTTGCAGTTTCGCTACTGCCCAAATTTTTAGATTTTGACCCTTTATTTCTTTGTGTTTGACACTATTTTTATATCAAAAAGATCCTTTTTAAATGTATAAAAAGGATCAAAAGAGAAATTTTGGAAATTCTAAGGCTGATGTAAATCAGTTGATCAGTTTAACTAATTCTAGGCAACTAGTCGACTAGTTACTTGAGAATATACATTGCTGTCTTTTTCCAGCAAAGAAGAAAACCCCTAAATCAATTTTTAAAACCCTAACCAAAATCCTCTCTAAAAATCTCTTAAATCTCATCAGAACCCAACCTTCTCAAGTAAATGTCTTCGTGTTTAAAGCTCAATGACACTTAATAAGCATATTATAACAAGTGAATCAAGGAACAAAAAGGCCAACGATCCTCAATTTATTCTAAGTGACAACATTGAAAGGTATACAGACAATTTCTCAATTAGAGCTATTACAATTGAAAGAGGATTAGGAGATGATGTAAATGTTTATAGGATAGATATATTGTTTGATGAATTAGGTTGGAGCGGCATTTATAACATGAAAAACCCCATATACCCTACTCTTATTATAATGTTCTTTGTAATATAAGAATAACCATAGAGCCAAGAATCATAAGTAGCCTTCAAAATAAACCAATATGGTTTAATTGTGCAATGTTAAAAAATATTTTGAGTATTACCAATGAAAGGCCTAATGTATTTGACATGAAGATTGCCCCTACCATTGAGGGATTTGTGTATGATGATGTTCTGATGATGCAT
The DNA here is from genome assembly GCF_000002775.5 of Populus trichocarpa. NCBI lineage: Eukaryota > Viridiplantae > Streptophyta > Magnoliopsida > Malpighiales > Salicaceae > Populus > Populus trichocarpa. The sequence continues at coordinate 7,604,087 of NC_037302.2, read as the reverse complement.
ACCGATAGACATGATTTCGCATCGGGTGCAAAAATTAAAAGTCAAGACTTGATGCTAAAACCTAGATTGCTTCATAAAATCATAACACAATATCTTGCCCAAAAAGTGGCATTTTGACAAGGTGACCTTTATGGACTTGTGCCTTATTGACTGTTTGATTAAGAGAAGGCCTATTAATTTTTCATATATAATGATGAAAAACTTGATTATGGAAAACAACCAAAAATAAAAGTCATGGTCAATGTCTATCTATAATCTTTGAACACTTTGATATTGAGTTAACGAATACGGATAGAATACCATATTCTAAACATTTGGAGATAGATCGTCGAACCCTCACTAAGATGAAATTTGTATTAAATAAGGAAGGTGTTTGGGTTCCCAAATACCAAGTTAAAGCTCATGCTGAGGAAAAGCATGATAAGAAAGAAGAAAAACATATCGGTGGTGATGATGAGTTTGTTGATGTATTTGCGACATCGCCAACAACTTCCTCCTTTAAATATTTTGGTACAAGCTCTTGGCAATCAAGGATGGAAGGTCAACTAGAGCATATTGAGTGTGAGATGCATCACATTTGAGAGGATGTGTGCGATATCAAGGATATGATGGTTAGTTTGTTCTCTAGCTATCCACCACTGTAAACGATTGTACCATAATCATTTAATGTTTTTGTATTTTTAATTTTTTTATGTTTTTAGTATTGTTCTTCCCTTATTGTAATGAATATTATGTAATGATATTATGTCCTATTTCTCTATGATTATTGTATTTTCCCTATATGCTTTTCATTCATGACAAAAGGGGAGATAATTGAAAAATAAATGTAAAACATGATTACGGGGGAGAGAAACTTATATTTATATATATTTTTTTAATCGAAGTCTCCAAGGGACTATATTGCAAAATATAAGGGAGATTAATATTTTTATATTTATATTTATAGATTAATTTTCATCATAGAAAATGGGAAGATTGTTGATCTTTGGGTCAAATATTAATATTTTATGTATTTTGATGATAATAATTAAATGAAATTGGACTAATAATATGCTTATTTAAGAATAAGTTTATATAAAGATCATTAACAAGTATGAAGAATTAAATGAAGAAATCAATCAACAAGTTCACGGTGCAAAACAAGTGATGACTTAGTTCTTAAAGATTCATTTTAGTGCAAATTATGTAAATCTTTATATCTAGCTTAATAGAATAAATTAAAATGAATTCACACACTTCACATTGCATGCATCATATGATTGAAATGCATTTAGTTGGTTCAAGATTCATCCGGCTTAAAACTGCTAAAACTGGATTTTAAGTTGTATTGGTCAACCACTTGGCCATACTAAAAGAATCGGTCAATCGTTTGTTCATCCAGGATTAACACCTGGGAATCTGCAGGAACTGGTCGATCGATTAGCTTGACAAATATGAAGCGATTTACTATGTCATTTGTTAGAAGAACACTAACAGCTATAAAAACAACTAGTTTTTTTTCTAGAAACATATATATAGCTTATCTAATTGCAGAATTATATACAAAATTTAATATATATATATATCATATCCAAGCTATTTTAAGAGCAAAAACAACTTCAAATAATCAATCCTAAATCATACTAATATTTGTGTATTAAAACATTTATATTCTTGCACAAGAGTATAAATTCTCACAATCACTAACTTAAACACCTTCATACATTCTAAATGTTATTGAGTGAGCTATAGATACAAGCTTTAATTGTATTGTCTACTTTTTGAGATAGTGTTGTTATATTTCAAACAAATTATAATCCTTTAAGAGTTTAAGTTAAAAACTCTAGGTCATTAGTGGGGTACATCATCAATGTGAAAAATCTTAAAGAGAGTATTTCTTCAAATGGTGAAAAAGAGCTTGGTGAGGATTTATCAAGGACATTGATATCTTTGGTTTGGATTAATAAAGAATACAATACTCAAGACCAATTTGATGTTTGGGGTATGAATGTAGGCTTGCCGAAAACCACGTTATAAACCGAGTTTGCAATTTATATCCCTGTAATCTTTACTTTAAGCATTTTAATTATATTGTTGGTTAATTGTATTTAATTGAGTTATTTGTAATATTTATTATTATAAGTAAAACACCTAATTCACCCCTCTTAGGTGTTATTATTGTTTTAATCTAGAACAACACCTGTTTTATTTGGCATCCTTTTCAAAATTTCTTAGTAAATTTATAAAATTTCAAGTCTTCATAACATTTCCTAATTACCTCTTACATTTACTTACATCTTATGTACCCAAATGTCTTCCCATTTCTATATTGAAAATTATATTCAGTTACACTTAAGTTATAATTTACTTTGTAAAAGCATTTTCATCCATAAACATGATATGCATCTTAGTTAAAAGACATTTCCCTTTATTATTTTCTTCATGATTGAACATTAAGGTTTCTAATTCCTTTAATACATTTTCTTGAAATCATCTTGCATATTAATAACACAACAATCCATACCCATTTGCATTTATTACATCCCAAACATCATTTGTTATGTTCACCATTAACAAAATGACTTTAAACCCATGCAATAATGTTTTTATTCCCCAAAACATGCATATCCATGTATTTAGTAGATTATATAAGACTTCTTCCTCGTATTCCCTTACTTGGCCGAAGCTTTGGTTCCCATTTATTTAGTGTTCTTTTTATCTTAACATGTTTTCAAGTAAGTACTACATTCCATAATAGTTACATTCAAAATCTCAAATACACATTTAGTGACATTCAACTCACCTAAACACAATGAACCTAACAAATATCATGATTTACTTCCCAACCTTGTAGTTAGATTAAAGAGATCCCACCATCAACATGCTCTTACAATACACATAATATACATTAGAAATCTAAATTGAAAGAACTCCCTCCTACACTTTTCTATTTGGCCAAAAGTTAAGGGTCTCTCATAAGCCAAATTCTTTTATCAATTTTCAAAAATTTTCATTTATTTAGTTGTCATTAAACTCTTATTTCATAATTCTATATTTAATTTTCATTTCCCTCAAATTTCATCCATAAACCCTAACTTGAATAATTAAAGATTTCTTCAATTTTCATAATTAAACACTAGCTAATGATACTAGTTTATAAAAGAGTAACTTGCCCACTAAATATGGATAAGTGATGGCAAATTCCTTTGAAAATCTCTTCATCAACACCTTCTTCTTTCTTCTCAACTCATAGTCTCTTTCTCCCTCTAACTTCTCCTTGTTGCCAGCCCTTTATCCTTCTATCTCTCCCTCTCTATACTTGTTTCTCTCACACAATCACACAATCGCTCTTTAATCTTCCAATTTGAAATGGTAGCTACGGTTTTTAAAAAAAAATAGGAGGAGGAAATAAAATAACTCTTTTTTTTTTGTTTTTTCCCTTTAGCTATTGTTGGCCTTTCACTTGTAATGGTTGACTTGTATTATTTTTTATAATTTTTCTCAAATTATAGTTCTTAATATTTTTTAGGTACCCCACTGGCCACTAATAATTTTGAATGGTCTTTCCAAACTCTGATTGACCTAAAACTTTACCCAAGGTAGAACAACATATCATAAGGTTACTTATAAAATTTCAGCCCGATACAACGATCGAATTAAAAAGTTATACTTGATAGTATAAAAGTAGACAACAAGTAATTTTCTATGCCAAAATCTGAATTTTTGTACTATTTCATATACTTAATTCATCCATATTTTTAACTAATTCATTGGTAACTTCCATCCCTATTTATAATACAAATTTTCCTTAAATTTCGTTTTCTTTCGGGTTAAAAATTATGCAAATACACGTGGGCTTATACTAGTGGTCAAGATCATTTGCAAGTAGAACCTTACATTAATTCGTCTGAAAATTCTAAAATATTTTTCTAAATATTTTCACCCCAAATTCATGAATATTCTTTATATATACCACTAATTTATCAATTTTCAAGCTATAGGTCTACTTTGTACCTTATATGTTCTCTAGGTCATATTTTCCAGATTCAAACGCATTTTCAATACCGAATTTAAACAAACTACATCAAATTTCCTTAAATTATATCTCAGAACACCACTTTCCCTTTTTATCTCTTCCATTTGATATTTATCTGCATTTCTTTGCTTTTTTTTATTTTCCCTGCATTTTCATACTTTTACTTTTAAATCAACACATGGGCATTTTATTTCAAATTCCCAAAACCTAAAGTCAACTTTTTAATTACAATACTCAATTTACTCACTCAACATAATATTTCACTTAGTAATTTTATGGAATTTATCTAGGGTTTTATAGTTCCAGTGGGACAATACCTCTTTAGGGGCTACCTTGTGCGGTTGTGGGCACACATCATCATTGGTGTTGTCTATAAAAACGTCAGCAATGTGTGACTAGCCAAGCTCCTCACCTTATGAGCTATGATGATGCCACTATCCCACATTAGCTAGGAGACGAGGGCCTTAGTCGCTTATAAGCACAAAAGGAGCCTCTCTCCCCAAGAGGTGTATTTTAAAAAGAACAAAACCTATTATGTGGTTCTAATAAGACAATACCACTTGGAGGGCTACCATGTGCGAGTGTGGGCACACATCATCATTGGAGTTATTTATAGGAACGTCAGTCATGTGTTACTACCCAAGCCCCTCGCCTCATAACCTAATTTTGGGTTTTCCCTAAAATCATCTTTTTTCTTTAATATATAATGAAAAAATGAAAAAGGACTAGCAACTTGATTGGAAAAGACAGGTCAAAGAGGGATTGAAGGCTCAATTTCACCATTAAAGGACCTGAATATGAAGAATAATGCAAATTCAATGTTAACTTGAGTGAATATCAGATGAAGTTACATAAAAATTAAGTTAGAGAACTTAATTAAACTTTTAATAGGTTAATTTGATTTAATTATAGGCCCAATTAAATATCTAATTAAGTTTACAAATTAATTTATGCCAAAATTAAAAGAATTAATTGAGTGCAAGAACTTAATTAGACTTTTAATAGGTAAAATTAATTTTATTAAGGAATTAATTGGTGAAAATTAAATTTAGAAGCCTAATTCGGGCTTAATCGAGAAGATTGAAATTTTGGAGAACCATATTTAATTTTTACAAACTTAATCAGATGAAATTAGTGGTAAAATTGCAAGAAAATCAAAGTTTGGGGGTTATTTAAGGGTCAAATTAAAGAAATTCAAGACCAAGGACATATCTGCAAAAGGCATGCATATTCAGGGACCAAATTCAGTTAACAATAGGGGTGTGATTGAAGAAATTAGAATTTTAAAGGTTGATCGAGGACAAAATTGAAAATATCCAAGACCAATGATCAAGTTCAAAAACACGCTAAAATCTAAGTGTCCTATTGAAACTTCACAGGGGTAAAATTGAATTGATTCCTAAAATCAAACTCAATTGATGGTTTAATTGAACAAATTCAAAAGATTAAGAGCCAAAATTAAAAAGGAAAATTAAAACCCTAATTAATCTAGGGTTATTAGAACAACACCGTTTCATTTAAATAAAACGGTGCATTTTGACGAAAACGGTTTGTTATGGTCAAAATGACATCGTTTTATTTAGTCTAGAACAAAAAATAATAATAATAGGGCTAGACAACTCGTCGTGTCACCATTGTTAATCTTTTTCTCCCAAAACACCTTGAGAGGACATGGTTCTGTTGCCATCTTCCAAGCCTAAAATCTTCCTCATCTCTCCCCTACACTAGACAAGAAACACACCTCTCTTATGCCCTAACAATGTACTCCTACCCAAACAAAACAAAGGCTCTTTTACAACCCTAAAGGCGTTGCTATAAGAGGCCAAAACCCTCACCCTAATCAATCATATCTGCTAGCAACCATAAAAAACAACTAGAGTACTCCCTTGTCAGTTATCAAACACTATAAAGGATAATTCTCAGCCTCAATAGATGATTGAGATTCATCTTTGACATTAAAGGGTGATGATTGTCCAGCTCATGGCCTTTGGATGATCCTCATTGCCTCTTAAAAACCTAAGGTAAAGGCCATGAAAGAGGGGGGGAAACTTGGAAACTACACACTATTACACTACAAAACTTGAAAAACCTTAACCAAACCATTAACCAGCTAAGAAAAATAACATGAAACCTTCAGTAAGTCACCCTTACAAGTTCAAAGTTGGTTCAGAAATCCCTAGCCAAGAAACAAATTTGTAGGACAAGCTATTCCTCAAACTTTGATGAGGAGGTGTAGCTCAATGAGCAAACGCCCCTATTTTGTCTTTTAAATTATTGTTCAAATATTTGTTTAAGCTTTATTTGAAGTCATTTGCTAGTTTAAAAGCCATGATTTTTAAAAAAAATATTTAAGCATGCTTTGAAGATAGTTTATATATGCTCAAGTTTTGTTAGATTGCTTTGTTTTAATGTGTTAGAATGTGATAATGGTATGATATATGACACGACCAAAGAGTTGATGTCTTCTCAATTTCAGTAGTTAAACTCATCAATCAATCATTTGATTTATGTGATAGGCCTGCATTTAAGATGAACATTTACCATAAATTAAAGGTATCTTATAGTATCAGACTTGTTATTATAAAACATGCTTTAGTTAAGGAGTTATTGATACTTCAAGTGCAAAATGATGATATAAAACCTTGATAAAAATACACTTTTAAATACTAATCACACCCCCCAACTAGCTTATTACTAGTCCCTAGTAATTAAAGCGTTAAAACAATTTGCAAGTTCCACAAAGCAAGGCATTCATCATTCAACTTCCATTAAAATATTCAGATAAACAAACTCTCATTAAATTTAAATATCTGCTCAATACCTCTTAAACAAAATATTAATAAACCTTCCTGTTTATGTGCTCAATGTATGAAAACATAGATGATGAGGCTTTTATTGGAAGAAAACAATATTTTGTTCTAATGTTTAAGGTTAACTTCCTTGGGTTGGGATTATTATCTTTTTTTTCTCTTTTCTTTTAATATATATACATATAACTTAAAACACAGTGCATCTTTAACCCATGTAACGAGCTTTCGACTAATGACTCCCAGACCAGGTTGTCTTAGGGCATTAGGTGTTGAGACACCCCTACGAGCTTAGTAACTCGGGTTGCAGATATTGATACGTAGATAGTGCAATGTTTGATTCCCTTAAGCTTTTCTCCTTAACCCATGTAACAAGCTTTGGGCCAATAGCTCCCAAGTTAGTTGACTTTAGGGTATTAAGTGTTAAAACTCCTCTTCGGGCTTAATTGCTTAGGTTAGGGAGGCTACGAAACCAAACTTATCTATATTTTTATTATCATCAATATTATCAATTTGATTTTTTTAATAAAAAAAACAAATTATATACTATCACTTTCCCTTAGTTGTTACCTTTAACAAAAGAACATAAATAATATAATAATACAATGTGCAACCCACAATCATATGTTAAAGTGTGTGTGAAAATGAAAGTTTAAGAATACTTATCAAATGAGTATATGAGTAGAATCAAGTGATAACAATACGAGAGTTTGTAATCCTAATAATTTCAAAAAGTATGTGATGGACCTTGTTATGAATATTGCAAATAACCATTGGAAAATGTTTACTAAAATGCGTCTCAAGAGTCAATAAAATTCTCCCCTACTCTGCCATCCTAGTAATAACAATTTTGTCAAATGGTTTTATTAAAAACAAAAGCAGTTAGTTAGTTAGTTTTTTTTTATGTCAACTACTACCCTTTCCCCCTAATCAAAACGAGACATTGTCCTCAATGTCCTAAGGTAGAAAGATAGAGTATAGAAAACATCACCTGAAACAGCGAACACTGACAAACCTGAAACACACTTAAACAAATATAAAAAATAACAAAACAAAATAAAATGCCATTAATAAAACCAAAGGACACAAGGTTTCACAAATGAAGGCTCAAATCCAATCTAAGTTTTTTTACGACTTTCCATAGTTGACCAATTTACATGACTCATGGAGGGATCAAGTACATGGATGAAAGATTGTAGTTGGTTAATCAATTGTTCAACAGTAGCAGCAGAGATTATGATTTGTCGTGCCGAAGATGTTAGAAATTTCTATTTCATAACTTGATCAATAAAAGACAACAAATTATCATAAAAACCATTAACATTTAACAAACCTATAGGTTTATGGTGAATGTGCAATTGGGCCCAAGAGAGAATATGAAAGATCTCTTCCAATGTTCCCAAACCACCTGGTAAAGCAATGAAGACATCAACATGATTAAACATCGCATTCATTCGATCAGACATTGTGGAGACCTGTAGTTCCTCTCCAATTGTTTTTCCAATGATGTCCCATTTTGTTAAAGCTTTGGGGACGACCCTCAAAACTTGACTACCTCCTAAAAATGCAACTATTGACACACCCCCCCATTAACCCAAGGCTGCCTCTCCAATACACTAAATGAATCTTTCTCTCAGCTACCTGACTAAGATGATTTGCTGATTCTAAAAACTCCTTTTCTTTCCCAGGATTGGATCCATCGAAAACACAAATATTTCTTATGTGATGACTTGAGGAACCTGCCATTTCTACACACTTCTATATCTGTTGAATGTATGGGTTGAGTAGAAATGAATGGAAGGAAGAGAAGATTTTATAGATGAAAAATTGAAAATGCAATCATACCACCTATATGTAGGTCAGCTGGAGTCTCACTCTCTTTGTTTATTTATTTATTTTGAAAAGGCATGTGTATGTACAGGTAGTTGTGATTGTGGCTCACATCTTCCCTTAGTTTTACGTCCAAAAACGGCTTAAACGCCCTCTATGGGTTGTGAATAGGCTTCCCATCCAGTTTTCTTAAAAACTGGCAAAAATGGTCTTTTTAGTCAGATTTCCAAGACTATGTTGAGCATGTTCTTTATGGAATTGTGGCCATAAATCATGAATTGCACGATGCACATCTCCACTAGGATGCGTCTCAAGAGTCAATAGAAGATTATCTAAAGACCCCTTACTCAGGCCATCCTTAATGAATTGTATTTTATCTTCATGGTTTACAGATACCATTCCTAAATAACGACATGTTGCATTACAAGTCCATCTGGCACATCTGTGACAGACTTTCAATCGTTTTGCACGACGTTTCTTTGCAAAAGTGCTTTTACCTGTTCCAGGCATGTATGAAATGAAAGAATTGGAGGACTCACCTGATAATCGGACATTTGCTTCAATTAGCCAGCGAATATCTTCAGGATTTCCATGATTCATTAACAACCTCAATCTTGCACACCTAGCATGGTAAATTTTTGCAATCGTATTTTGAGGCAAAGCGGGAAAATACTTTTTTAATTTTTCGAGAGTGGTGTCTATTTTTTAGATGAGAAGTGGAAAAAAGATGCAAAGAAAGGAGAAAGAGCAAAGAATTGCACAAATATATACACAAATATCAGTTATTATGGGAAACTAAAAGAACCGACTTAAGAGTCACGGAGTACCGTTATCTGTCATTTGACCGAGGTGAGAGAGACTAGCAAAACAAAAGTCACACAAAAAAGAAACGCAAAAAAAATGTGAGAAAAACAAAATAATCAACCTTTATATACAGGATCATTCAAACCAATGGATTCATTTTCACTAGGAAAATTATCAAAGTAAGCTTTCAAACGATGTCCATTTACCTTAAAAACATTGTCATTCTTTGGATTCTCAATATCAAAGGCCCCATAAGGATACACATGTTTCACAATAAATGGACCACTCCATCTTGATCTTAGCTTTCCAGGAAATAAATGGAGTCGAGAATTATAAAGCAAAACTTTTTTACTAGTATCAACTTTTTGACAAATTTCACAAGTTTTACAGAATACATGTGTGTCCTTGAACATGATGGGCCAGTAAAATCCACTTTGTAAGATTTTTGCAATTGTTTTTCTTGATGAGAAATAACCCCCACATGCCTTAGAATAACAAAATTTAATGACACTACTTACCTCATTGTCAGGAATGCATCTTTGAAATATTTGATCAGGACAATATTTGAATAAGTAAGGGTCATCCCAATAAAAGTTCTTCACTTCGTTCAAAAACTTTCCTTTGTCTTCGATACTTCAGTGAGCTGGCAAATATCCTGAAGCAAGAAAATTGTCAAAATTACCAAACCAAGGCATTGGACTAAGAGAAAGTAAGGATTCATCAGGAAAGTAATCATCGATTGGTATGATGTCAGATCTCGAATCTGTTGTCAATCTTGACAAATGATCCGCGACAACATTTTCGGTGCCTTTCTTGTCCTTGATTTCTTCCTGAGAATAAATCATTTGCAATTCTTCAGATTCATCAAACTCAGTTTTACTCAAGGTTGATTCAAATTGATCATAAACTAATTCTTTAATAAGATCTACTTCCTGTAAATCATTATCATCTCCAAGTTGCTTGCAAATGTTAAAAATATTCATCTTCAATGTCATGTTTCCAAATGATAGCTTCATCAGTCCATTCCTACAATTAATCAATGCATTATAAGTTGCAAGAAACAGACGTCCTAAAATAACAGGAAATGAATTACATGCTTCAATAGGTTGTGTGTCCAAGACAATAAAATCTACAGGATAAATGAATTTATCAATTTGTATTAACACATCCTAAACTATTCATCTAGGCACTTTTACAGATCTATCAGCAAGTAAGAGAGTTACAGAAGTTGGTTTTAACTCACCTAGATTGAGACTTTGAAAAACTGAATATGGAAGTAAATTCACAATAGCTCTAAGATCAAGTAAAGCTTTTTTAATTTTATGTTCTCCAATAAAGCATGAAATTATAGGACAACTAAGGTCTTTATATTTCAAAGCATTATTGTTCTGAAGAATAACACTTACTTGTTTGGCTAAAAAGGCTTTCTTTTTCACATTCAGTTTTGTCTTCACAGTGCACAGATCTTTCAAAAATTTAGTATAAGAAGGTACCTGTTTAATAGCATCCAATAAAGATATATTGATCCTTACCTGTTTGAAAGTTTCAAAGATTTCAGAGTTGTGATTGACTTTCCTTTGTTTGGTCATGGCATGAGGAAATGGAAGTGTTGGCGGGGAATCAGTCTTTTCCTTATAATGTTCAGATTAAACCCCTTCCTTGCCCTCAGAGATTGACTCATCATCTTTCTCACAAGGTTCAAAAGTGGGTTTTTTAATAACCTTACCATTGTGGAGAGTGATGACTGATTTGACTTGATCCATGTGTTGGCTTCCTAAACTACTTGCATTTGCATTGTATTGCCCCTTGGGATTTTGCTGTGGTTGAGATGGAAGCTTACCTTTATCCTGAAAATTGAGAGCAGATGTGAATTTTGCAACAGTATCTTTAAAATCTGTCATGGTTTGAGCAAGTTGAGTGTTGATTGTCTCTTGCTTTTCAATGAATGCATGCAATGTTTTCTCAAGATTTCTTCTAAGAGGTGGAGCATAAGGAGGTGCATATCCATGAGAATTTTAGAAATTATGGTGTGCTTGAAATGGTGGCTGTGAAGTTTGTGTATTATTGTTATCACTCTTCCAATTAAAATTTGGGTGATTTCTCCAAAGGGTTGTATGTTTGCGAGTATGGGTTATGATTGGGCCTTTGAAAACTATTTAAAGCATGGACTTGTTCATAGAGGCATTCCTTGAAAAGAAGGTAAAGTTGGACAATCATTGGTTGAGTGTTCATTGGTTTCATAGATTTGACACACAATGTCTTGAACAGATTTTAATTGACCACTCTTTTTCAATTCTAGTGCCTCGACTTTTCTAGCTAAAGATGCAAACTTGGGAGAATCAAGAAAGAGCTCTCAGTAGTAACGCTTGAGAGAGAAACAAGAGAGAGACGCTCTCCTTTCCCCATGGGAATAGTTTCCTTTGTTCATGGCGCCAGCTGAAAATTTGAATTTTCGGTTACTGTAGCTTCCCCCCTTCCCTGCTTATCTTCTGCTCTACACTTTTTTCATGGCCAAAAGCAAGCGCAATACACACCGACCCCCTGCACAAATTCAACAGTTACATGATAACTATGTTCTTGCTCTAGCCGCTTCTCCCCTTCCTTCTCTGCCTCCTCCTCTTCTCCCCTCCCCTCTGATTCCCATCCCCCCTCCTACAGCGATGGCAGGTGGGTCCAGCCCTGATAAATTTTTAATTTTTGCTGAGGAAGGGTATGTTCCTTAACCGTTTGTCCCTTCTCCCTCTACCCCTGATCATGTGATTGTAGAGGACTGCTCTGATGAGGATGATTATGATGAAGATGAAGTTGATTACTCTACATCTGGAGGAAGTTCCAAGTTTTTTCGCTCCCCTGTGCCACCTCCTACGGGCAATAACCTAGATGTCAATCTTACCAGTGTTTTGAGGGTTTCACCCTTGTGTGGTTCTGGGAAATCAGTAGCTGCATCGGCTACTTCATTAAAGAAGGGACTTTCTCCTATGCCTGTTCCTCACCACAACATCCCATCTCTTGTTGTGGCAGATCACAATCTTCTAACTGTAGTCTCCTCACCTACAACGGCTTCTCATTCAGGCACCTCTCATTCTACTGCACCTATTGAGAAATGGCGAGATTTATTTGCCACCAACCGCAACACTATCACAGGTCCTAAATTACCGCATTTCTCATCTTCTTGTAATGATTTACCCTGTGATTTGTCTTCTGATGATTTAGATAATAATTATAATGTATGGAAATTATGTATTGTGGGCTATGTTGCTGGAAAGTCACCTGGTTTTAAGGCATTGGAAAATATTATATCCAGTTCTTGGAAGTGTGAAGCCTCTTTGACTATCCATGAATCTGGCTGGTTAGTCTATAGATTCAACAATGTTGATGATAAACTTGTTGTTCTTGCTAATGGTCCTTACTTGATATATGGCCGGCCACTAATTATCAAAGCTATGCCAGAGTACTTTGATTTTGGGACTGATGAGATGTCCTGTGTTCCTGTATGGGTTAAATTCCCAAATTTGCCGTTAAAATGTTGGTCTCCTAGATGCCTTTCTAAGATTGCTAGCAAATTAGGCACGCCTATACAAAGTGACCAGCTCACCTTTAGCATGTTAAGAATTTCCTATGTTAGAGTCCTTGTAGAACTGGATTTACTTGGTGATCTCAAATCTTCTATTGTCATTAACTTACCGAATGGAGCCACTCTGAATCAACCGGTGATATATGAGACGCTTCCTCGATTTTGCAAGTTGTGTAAAGTCCTTGGGCACAACACGGGAACTTGCACCTCCCACCCTGCACCGGTGGTAGCAAGACCTTTGGGCAAGAACAACCTTCCCCCTATAGTTGCCACCAGGGGTCGCAGTGTTTTTGATCGCTTAGGGTCTGTTGCAGAGCCTAACCTTGGGAAAACTAAAGGCCAGATTGGGGAGTCTTCACAAAATTATGACCCTATGACCACCGAAGCTGCGGTGGCCACTGATGGATGGGAAATTATTAAAAGCAAGAAAGCAAGGAAATCTCCTGGAATTCCTGTTAGTGCCACACCTACAACTGCTCAGGTTTTAACCACCCCCCTAGAGGTAAAGCACCTGCTAACTCATCTTCAGGAGGTATTTGTACCCCTGTTTGCAACCTCCCTATCATCAATAATGGGAAAGAACCAGTTGGAGCAGACCCATACAGGAAAGATTCTAATGTGGTTCCTATTGTTGTAACCACTATACGTGGTCAGAGAAGGAGTTCATCTAGAGCATTTGGGAGTGGTAGGGTTCCTCCTCCACCCCTTCCTATGTAATGTTATTATTCAGCTGGAATGTCAGAGGGCTTAACAGTCCTCTGAAATAGCATGAGCTGGTTCGTCTCATGCAAAAACATAAATTTGATGTATATGGTCTCTTGGAGACCAAATTGTCTTCTTCCAAGCTTTAGTTTATGCACAGGTTTCGGCTGAAGCGCTGGAAACTAGTCTCTAATATGTAAGCTGCTAGCACTGCTAGAGTGATTGTGTTATGGAATCCTTCTACTGTTCATGTTGATGTGCTTGATTCTTCTCCCCAGTTTATTAATGTTTCCATTCGATGCTTATCTTCTCATCTTACTTTTGCTGCTTCATTTGTTTATGGTTACAATACCATTTCTGGCCGTAGAACTCTGTGGGATGGCCTAAAATCTTGGGCTTCAACTGGTCCCTGGCTTGTGTTGGGAGATTTCAACTCCACTCTTTCTCAGGATGACAAATATAATGGTGAACCGGTCTCTTCCTATGAAGTCTCTAATTTCAGAGCATGCTGCTCAGAGCTTGGGCTTTCAGATCTAAACTACACTGGCTGTCATTATACTTGGTCCAATGGGACTGTTTGGACTAAAATTGATCGTGTTCTAGCCAATCCTTCATGGAACAATCTTCAGCTCACTTCTCATGTGCATTTCCAACCTCTAGGAGTTTTCTCTGATCACTCAGGAGCCCATGTCCGCATTGGTGGCAGTTCTCCCCCAGGTCGTCGGCCATTTAAGTTTTTCAATATGTGGGTTGAACACTCGAAGTATGCAGGCCTAATTTTTGATGGATGACAACTCCCAACCGAAGGCTCTCCCATGTTTATTTTGTGTAGGAAGCTCAAATCTTTAAAGCAACCCCTAAAGAGTCTGAAAAGTTGCATTTCAGCCACATCTCAGACAGAGTTGCTAGAATGGAAGCTGACTTAGAGCAACTCCAACACCTTTTGCATGATTCCAGAGATGATATATCTCTCCTGAACCGGGTTAATGCACTAAAGATTAATCTTCTTAATCTTAAATCTGCTGAGAAAGCGTTCTTCTCTCAGAAGCTGAAGTGCACTTTTTTCAAGGACAGTGATAGAGGTACAAGTTTCTTTCATGCTTTGATGAGCCAAAGGGAAAGGAAAAGCTTCATTCCTGCTCTCCAGTGTAGCAACGGGGATCTAACTACTATTATAGATGAAGTTGGTGCTGAATTTGTTCATTTCTATCAAAGTCTTCTTGGCACCTCCTCGGCTATATCTCCTATTGATGAGGAAGTTGTTCATAGTGGCCCTTGTCTGGATACCAATCACTCTGATTTTCTTCTAGCTCCTGTCACTAATGAAGCCATCAAGGAAGCTCTCTTCAGTGTTGAAAACAATAAAGCTCCTGGTCATGATGGATTCTCTTCTCTTTTCTTCAAACAGTCTTGGGATATTGTGGGAGCTGATTTCTGTGCGGCAGTTAAGGATTTCTTTTCCTCTGGTCGGATTCTAAAGCAGATCAACCATTCCATTATTGCTCTGGTTCCAAAATCTGCTAATGTTAATTCTGCAAATGACTTTCGGCCCATTTCATGTTGCAACGTGGTTTACAAAGTCATCTCCAAAATTCTTGCAGAAAGGCTAGGATGTGCCCTCCAGGGCATCATTAATCCAGCTCAAAACGCTTTCCTTGGTGGGAGAAGCATGACTGATAACATTAATCTGACTCAAGAATTACTCAGACATTATGGTAGGAAGAGGACCTCCCCCTGATGCCTCATCAAAGTTGATTTCAAGAAAGCATTTGATTCGGTGCAATGGCCTTTTCTCAAAGCTCTCCTCCATCTGTTAGGTTTTCCTAGAGATTTGTTCATCTGGTGATGCTATGTGTGGAAACCTCCTCATACTCTGTTGCTGTTAATGGCAATCTTTATGGTTTCTTCCCTGGAAAATATGGAGTTCAGCAAAGTGACCCTCTCTCTCCATATCTATTCCTAATATGTATGGAATACTTCTCACGTATGCTGGGAATGGCCAGTCAACAACAAGCTTTTCACTTTCACCCAAAGTGTGCGCCTCATCATATTTGTCATCTTGCATTTGCTGATGACGTTCTCTTACTATGCCGAAGGGATTATTCTTCTGTCCAAATTCTGGTTGAGCAGCTCCATGCTTTTGGCCGAGCTTCAGGACTTCATATTAATGCATCGAAATCCTTTATATATTTTGGTGGTGT
Organism: Populus trichocarpa; assembly: GCF_000002775.5. Lineage (NCBI taxonomy): Eukaryota > Viridiplantae > Streptophyta > Magnoliopsida > Malpighiales > Salicaceae > Populus > Populus trichocarpa. The sequence goes on along the minus strand of NC_037302.2, from coordinate 7,588,154 downwards.
TGGTGACAGCTTGAAGCAAACAATCCTCCAAGACTCTGGTTTTTCATAAGGTAACTTTCCTTTCAAATACCTTGGGATCCCCCTCAGCCCTCACAGGCTTCTGGCTAACCAGTTTTATCCCCTCCTGCATCAACTTGAAACTGTTATTCAATGCTGGATGGGCAAAAACTTATCCTATGCTGGGCGGCTGGAACTAATTGGCTTTGTTTTATTTGGAATGGTTCAATTTTGGCTTAGTATTTTTCTCATGCCAGAGAGTGTTATCAAACAAATTACTTGTATTTGCAGGAACTTCCTTTGGACTGGTAGTATAATCAGGAATAAGTCTGCATTGGTTGCTTGGAAGAACGTCTGCCTGCCAAAAGCTGAAGGAGGTCTTGGTTTATATAACATTACAGCAAGGAACAATTGCTTTCTTGTGAAGCAGCTATGGAATATTCATCTGAAAGCTGACTCTATTTGGATTTGTTGGGTGCACCATTTTTATTTACAAGACACCAACATCTGGACAGTCCCCCTGCAACAAACCTCCTCCCCTCTATGGAAATCTTTCATTAAACTACGTGACCGTCTCCTTGATGACTTGGGGGGCAGCCAGCAGTTATCTCCATGCTGCAAAGTTGGGGTAATACTACAAAGCTTTTTTCGGCTAATGCTTATAAATACTTGAGAACCAAAGGAACCCCGGTCTCTTGGGTGCATGTGGTTTGGGAGTCCTGGTGTCTTCCACGACATAGTTTTTTCCTGTGGCTTGCCTTGCTTCAGCGGCTGCGAACAAAAGACATGCTGCATTTCATTGACATTGATGTTAGTTGTGTATTTTGCCAGGATCATGAAGAGAGCCACAACCACCTGTTTTTTGCCTGCAGCTGGACCTCCATATTGTGGATGAAAGTCAAATCCTGGCTTAGACTAAACAGAGGCATGACCACCATCAACAGTGCAGTTCGGGGCCTTCATCTCAAGGGGAAAACTGCTGTCACTAGAATGAAAAGAGTATCCCTCAACATTGTTGTTTACTTGATATGGGAAGAAAGGAACATAAGGGTTTTTGAAAATTCCTGCTCCCCTGTGGAGCCTATATTTTGGCGGTTTCAAGTGTTATTCTACATGATATTACGCTTTCATCAGCGTGATCTCCCCATTCCTAATTGACTGGTTGCTGATCGTTATGGTGATGCTATCATTTGGTTTGCATTAAGATGGGCTGCTTTGGTTTTTCTTTGATGTTACTGCTCCTATTGAGTTCTTGTCTTGTTGTTTTAACGTGTATGGTTGCACTGGCCCTTTGCTGCATAATTGGCTGCATTTCCACGTCTCTTCATGGAAGGGATCATGACTTACTGTTGCTTTCTTTGGCTGGTCTTTGCTTTGTGTCGCTGCATGGCTGGCTGCCTCTCCACATCTCTGCCTGGCGTGTTTAATGACGGAAGGCTGCATCTCCTCAGCTGCATGGAATGATCTGCTGTCCTCTAATTGGCTGCATCTCCTTAGCCTCTGCATGGCTATCTTGGTGGAAGAGCCTCTACATAGATGTCTTGGTGTCTTCGCATGGTGGAGCTGGGATTGCTCTATTCTGCATGGTGATTCCACGTCCCTTCATCAAGGAGTCAATGTTGGCTGCTGCTCTTGGCTGGTTTTTCCTTGGCGTGTTGAAGCTCTATTGCTGATGTGTGCACTCCTCATTGGTCGGTTCCATTTATCTTCATTTGTCTGCTTGTGGTTCCTTTGTCTCCTGCATGGGATCGTATAAGTTTGCATGCGTTTTCACGTTTTTTTATCTTGATCAGTTCTTGGTATTTCTGTTTGACCTTGCATGTTGAGGGGTGGACGTGCATGGTTCCCCGTTTCTACATGGTTTCTGCATGGTCTTTCATTTAATTTGGCTAGGTGGGAGCTTCTGATTGGTTATGGATCGTTCTCTGAATGTGATGATGAAAGGGCTCTGCATACACTTGCATATGGCCTTATTTGCTTGGTAATTCAGCTACTGGCCAGTTTTATTGACACCGGCCCTGTGCTTCTTGGCTGATCTTTAGCCATCTGTCTACATTCTCTTGTGTTTCACAATTCCTTGTATCTGCATGGATGAGATGCTGCTGGTGTTCTTGGTTGCTGCTGGTGTTTTAATGTGTTCTAGCTGGAACCTAGCTAGGCTGTCTCTATCTCTGCAAGGATGGTCTTCTACATCTCTGCATGAATGGGCATGCTTTGTATGGATGACTGGTAATTGTCTCTACATGGATGGCAAAACGTTCATCGTCCTTGGATTTTCTGCATGGCTTTCTATTGTGCTCATCGGCTTGTCTGCTATTGGCTTCAGCTTGTGGGCTTCTGGCTCCAGCCTCCCCTACTAAGAGTTTCATTCATTCATTCATCCTTTCATCCTGTAGTTGTGGCTGATTCATCCTCGTCAGCTTCTGCTTGTTTTGCTTTGTGTTAGGTTGGGAACCTTATATGCTTTGGTTCCTCTCATAACCATTGTTGGTTTTTTTTCACTGTTATTATTTTTTCAGTGGTTTGCTATTTTGGTTTCTTAGGGAGCCTGTACCCTTTGCCAGATTATGTATGTCCTTTGTATTGCTGGTCTCCAGCTTGTACTGCAAGCTTGTCTTGGTATTTTTTATCTATACATTTCTTACATTTGATAAAAAAAAAATGTAAACTTGGCTTGGAGGTTATGATCTTCCCTAAGGTTGTGCATTCCTCCACTAGATGTATGAGGTTGAGTTTTACTTGGTGTCTCATTAGTGCCTGTAATGTCTCAATTTTGAGCATTTTCAACTAGCAAGTCTAGGTACTCCATTGCTTCATTAGGGTTTTTATCTTCAAAAGTTCCATTGCACATCAATTCCACCATTTGCCTACTCTAGGTGTTAACCCTTTATAAAAATGTGAAACCAATCTCCATGTTTCAAAACCATGATGAGGGCAAGTATTAAGCAAGTCTCGATACCTATCCCAACATTAGTAAAATGTTTCTCCTGATTTTTGAGTGAAAGTGATGATTTGTCTTTTGAAAGAGTTTGTTCTGTGAGATGGAAAAAACTTCTTGAAAAATTGTAGTTGCATTTCATCCCAAGCACGAATGGATCCTGGTCTCAAATTTTGTAGCCATGTTTTAGCTTTATCTTTTAATAAAAAAGAAAAAAGCTTTAATCTGATGGTGTTCATGCTACAATTTAAGTCATCATAGGTGTTACAGACCTCCTCAAATTCTCTCAAATGCAAGTATGAATTTTCTAGATCTAAGCCATGAAAAGAATGTAAAAGTTGAATAATGTCTGGCTTAAAATTAAAATGAGATGCATCAGGGGGGAAAACTATACATGAGGGTGCATTTGTTCTTGTGGGATTCACATGGTCTCTAAGTGTTCTAACACGGTTATTCTCATTATTCTCATTATGAAGCGACTGATTATCTTCTTCGACCATATTTTCTGAAAATGATAAGGATACCCTACAAAGTCTACCACTTAATGTACATGACCAAACTTTCATGCATGTGTAGGAAGAGAATAAAAGGAAGAAAAGAAAAAGGAAAAAAATAAAACAAAATAAAAGAAACAAAAGTTAGATAAAATGAAAAGTGAAAAGAGAAAATAAAATAAATATTATCATTTATACAAGAATTTACCTCCCCGGCAACGACGCCAAAAACTTGACACGACCAAAGAGTTGATGTCTTCTCAATTTCAGTAGTTAAACTCATCAATCAATCCTTTGATTTATGTGATAGGCCTGTATTTAAGATGAACATTTACCATAAATTAAAGGTATCTTATAGTATCAGACTTGTTATTATAAAACATGTTTTAGTTAAGGAGTTATTGACACTTCAAGTGCAAAATGATGATATAAAACATTGATAAAAATGCACTTTTAAATACTAATCAATATATGATAATGTTCAATGTTGTTTTGCATGCTTGAATGTTTAGTTAATTAATTTTGAAGTCATGGCAATGTATGTTAAGTATTGATGTTTATATGGATTAGGCTATTTTAAGGTAGTTTGATGGGTTTGTACAAGCTATAAGCATGTTGTTTGAGCCTCAGGACAATGAAACTAATCAATTGAACATTGTATATACATAAGGAAATGCATTTTTAGCTTGTTGTTAGTATATGGTTTTGCTTGTTATTTTACCATTGGTTTTTTCTTTGTTGTTGTTTTGACGGTTTAAGCAAATTATGTTGAGCATGCTCAAGCTTTGGTTGCTAAGTTTAGATTGTTTTTTGGACTCTTTACGCATTTTTTTTTTATTATTTTAAGGCATTTCTGGGTTTCTCGGTTGGTGTTCATCTGTTGAACATTACCTTGGGTCCCTATTTTCCATGTCTCTTTGGTCGATTGATGGTTCTTACACATGTGTACAATCTTTTGGATCACTAATTAAAGGTTTTAATGGTTTAAAACCACTGAAATTATGGTTTTGAATCTTCGGTTCTATCAGTTTTTACATAATTGAGTTAATCATGATGATTGGGTGTTTGTTGTGTTAATCCAACCTCAAAATCTTGTTTGAATGATGTTTGTGCATGTTAATGTGCCTTTAGTTTTACGAAATATGGTCTGAAATTGAATCCATGTTTTCTGGGTTTCTTCAACGTGTTCTTCATGAATTTACGGCGAAAACCCCTTGTTTGATTTTCATTTGCTTTGCTTTTTTTCTAGGCTTGGGTCTAGGGCTAAAAAGCAAAACCCATGTGGTTAGGATAAGCCCATTTCTAAAATAAGGGCATGTTTGGCTAATAAAAAATTTATCAAAAAGAAAAATGCCTTTTGTGTTTTTAAGGCGTGTTTGCCAAACAAGGCATTAGACAATTTTTAAGTCTCTGATTTTTAGTTAAGAGCATGTTTGGAAAACACACCCTACTGATTTTTCAGTAATGTTTATTTTTTTTTGTGCTTTTGCCAAACAAATCCAAATAATTTCCAAAACATTATTAAAAACTTAGGGACCATTTTAAAAATATTTGTGGGTCTCTCACGTGTTTTTTCAATAATTTTACTTAATATCGGGTTGTAGACTGACATTGTAAGATATTAACACAATATTAAAAACACCTGTTTTCTCTAAAATTTCAAAAAAAAAATCCAAATATCCAAAAATTTCCTTATTTCAAAAATACAAAAATATGTTTTTGTTTGTGTGTATACAACCAAATTCTAAAAGTTTTCCATGCATATTTTATAAACATAAAAATTACATTTTTATCATGTTTTTAAAAATACAAAAATAGGTATTGTAACCAGTTTATAATCACCCATCAGGATTTGGGCAAAATTTCATAAATACCACAAAACTAATTTGCTTAATTAATATTTGGAGTATGAATTTTACAATGTAATGCATACTCCCAGTATTAAATTAAATGAATTAATAACAATAAATATTATGGATTAGTTAAGGACTTTATTATTTACGAGTATAAAATTACACTATAAAGTATACCCTCGGATATTAAAGACACAAAGTAGGAATAAGTGCGATGTTAAGACTTAGGCCCTAAAACGATATGTTTTCAGTTCACCCAATAAGACAAAGACTTCTTTACGAAGAAAGATCTGCCTTGAACCTTAGATAAACCAACATATATTAACATGGTTTAGAAAAACAATCAATCAACAATGTAGCTTATCATAGGTAGGGTGCATTAGGGGTGATGTGTTTTTCCCTTTCACAACTAGTACTCTTATTTAGACTCTCGCAGACCATTAGGTTTTCTAGTGACCATGATACTAGGTGATGACTCCTTTAAAATTATAATTTTATGATTAATACCAAAATCTTTCGATCTAGGAGGAAAATCTGTCATTCGATGTCATGCACGTCACGACAGGGTAGGAGACGATGGTTTTAGTTGCTTATAAGCACAAAGGCACCTTTCTCCTAACATTGTCTTTTAAAAAGGACAAAATTCACCATGTGATACTAGTGAGACAATACCTTTTTAAATTAGAAAAAAAAATCCATTAGAGGATTTTAGTTGCCTACCATGTGCTGGTATGAGTACACATTATCAACATCACTATTCAAATTGAAGTTTTGAGCACAAACCAAAATTTACTCATAGATCTTGAATTTTTTGGAATTTTTAATCTCAAGATTTGAATATTTTTTTCAAGGGTTAAATGAGGTTTAGCTAAAAACTAGTCAATTTACTCGCATGCTGCTCTAATGCCCTTTTTAGAATTTATTTTTATTGAATTATATGGTGATTAAAATAAATATTTAGAAGAAATTCAATAATTTAAATTAGGGAGAAAAATGCATTTCTTTAATCATGATTTTTCTTTTTTGTTCACACCTTTCCTTTTGTTTTGATGAAAAATACCCTTTTTCTTATATGGTCTTTCGAGTTAAGGCTTAAGGCAATTAAAATAAATATTTATAAGAATTAATGAGAAAAAAACATATTCCTTCTAATCAAAACAACCATTCCTTATATATACATGGAAGAAAAAACTTGTTCTTTATTTGAAGATTGATTTTTTAATTGTCTTTATAAGTTTTACTTGATTGTATTAAAAAAACAAATGAATAGATAATTTGAAATAAAATAAAATAAAATATATATTCTCTTCTCAATGAATATTCATGAACAATTGTTTTTAAAATGTTCATATATAATAAGAATATAATTTTATTTAAAAATCATGGCATAATTGGATGATTTTTAAATATCATTTTATCATTTTAATAATTTTATTGAAAGATAATTTCATCATAAAGTATAAAATAAATAAATAAAAAATAAAGATCAAGCACTCCTTAGGCTTAGAAAGTCAGGACCTCACACTTGTCTATTAAAAACAATTTAGGCACACCTAAGCCTGGTAGCCAATGCACATTAGCAAGTTTGTTTAATTTATATAGAAAGTTTATAACAATAAATGAGTGATAAATTATTTTCATAACAAAAATAGAGAACAATAAGTCTGTATAATGAAAAAAAGGATTTTTTTTTAATGAATTGTCAAGACACAACTATGTAAAGAAAATTGTTTGTCTTTGTTTTTTGTTTTTATTTATTTTTATTTTTTATGAATCGCTTCAAAAGATTTCTCAATCTAAAAATTATTTTTTTGTTTATGTATTATTTTCTTTTACATATAAAAATATATATATTTTTATTAATAGCATTTTTTAATAAAGACTTATCATGACTTGAAAATCAAGTTCGAATAAAAAAAATATTATGCTTCGATAATTTTGATGCTATTGTATGCAAAAATATGAGAATAACTAAATTGAGAAAATTATATAAAAGCTTCACAATATAAAAAAATTAGGCATTCCATTCTCATTGAATATCCACAAGGAATTAAAAGAAAAACATCATTTTTATATATAATTATTTATAACATTACTATTTAAAACCTCTAACATTACCATAAAAAATAAAAAATATCTGATGTTATTTGAAAAGTATAGTATAATCATATAATTTTTGAGCAAATCTAATTAAATCTAATTATTTCCCTGGGCATCATTTTGTGCATAGTGTGTAGTTCTTGCATCGGGCGTCATTCTCATTAACACTGGCTTTGGATTTTTGCGCAGCACTTACTTTCCTTTTACTTCACATGATTGCTGCTTTCTTGTTGTTGTTGGAGACCATGATCTACGCGTTCGAAACGTTTCTTCTCTAGAAACGGCGTGGGATTTATTGACACAAGCAATAAATGGTCACATGACCCCTATTCTAAAGTTCACATGGGATCACGTGCAACACTCTTGATTGAGAAAATGATACCCTCTTCCCAATCATACATCATAAGGAGGCCATACAAACCAAAAATAAAAAAATAAATAAAAAATAAAAAGGAAAGAAGTACTTGATTTGCGTGTATTGGTCAGTTTGATCCTCGAGGGAGGACCGTGAAGAAACTGAATGACCTAATCAATTATGAGGAGCAGCCTGGCATGGCATCCAGGCATTCCTCGTGGCTGCAACCGCCCTCTCCCGGCGCCTCCCTTTCTTTCTTCGACAAGTTCACATCATATAAACCAATTAAAAAAAGAAAAAAAGAAAAAAATTAAAAACGTGTGGTTGTAGCAGCCATTCACAGTTGTGGTTGGTTTTTATCTGAAAACATACTAAAATTATATTTTTATTATTTTTTACAATTTATTTCTTATCAAATCAATTTAAAAATAAAAAAAATAATTTAAAGAATTTATTTTCCAAAAATAACAAAAAAAATATCTTAAAATCTCTAACAACAACAACAACAACAAACCTTTTAAATTTTTACCGTCATCAATAATTAGCAGCTGTGTTTGTAAGAACGGCGCACACACACACACAAAATAAAATAAAAAAAAAGCCCAGAATTCCCCCCTTCCTTTTACCTTATTTATTTATTTTTGTTCTCGAAACCTCCCAGGTTTCTTCGTTGTTTTTTCGGTCTCTGAGCTTGATCTTCTCCTTTTCTTTCCTAGTATGTATAAATATAAAGCTGCTTCCTTTTGTTAACCATATCCGCCTAATTATAGCTGTTAATTAATTAATGCTTCGATCTCTGCAATTGCGCGGTTATTCTTGATTCGAAGATCACAAGAATCAAGCTGTATATCTTTGTATGTGTGAATGGAGGGGGAGAGAGAGGAAAAAAGAGAGAAGAGCAGAGGTACGATAATTTATAATTAGAAAGAGATGTTGTATTTGAAGCAACCAAGCTCCATTGTATGCAAATGTTGCGATTCTTTCTTTTGATAACTAAATAATTTATTTGATGTTGTGTTGCATGTTATTGTGATAATCTCCCTGAGCCCGGGGCTCGGGGGAGGGAGACACAGATAGATCTAGAAAATAATTCGAGAAATTAGAGTGTGTGTGAGAGAGAGTGATGGCGTCGTCGACGGGGAATGAGGGAACGTCTTACTCCCCGACAATAAGTAGTAATAGTAGAACTGATGAGCAAGAAGAGTTGCTGCCGTGGCCTGACCAGGTTTCTATGCAGAAATTCAAGCTTTATAAGACTCAATCGGTACTCTTTCTCTTATGTATTTTTTTTTTGCGATCTCTTTAATTTACATTCACAAATTCATTGCCGAATTAGGTTGTTTTGGATCGCTTATAAGTAGACTGCATTTTACTTTAACACCCTTCTGTTTTTGTTCTTTTTGGAATTGAATTGAATGATCATATGCTGTCAGTTTAAGATGCTATACAAAGTGTTAAATCTCTTATGCTTGTTACTATTTTCGGATGTCTGCTTGAGTTTATGCATTTGAAATTGCAACCAAGTCAAAGCCTCTTCACTATTGTAGATGCAGCATGGCTTGATTTATTCAGCAAATGTACTCATTGATTTTATGTTGTGTTTTGCACCCATTTGGTTATTTGTTCTTTACCTGTTTCTGCAGAAATTTTACATGGTAGGAAGGGACAAGACTAGGATGTATTGGAGAGTTCTAAAGATTGACCGACTTGATCCTTGCGAGTTAAATATTCGTGAAGATTCTACAACGTATACGGAGAGTGAATGTTATGATCTGTTGAGGCGGGTACATGAAGGAAACAATGCTACCGGTGGGCTTAAATTTGTCACTACTTGTTATGGAATTATTGGTATGTTCATTTTAGTTGCATTGTTTTTCTCTCTTTGAGATTGTTTACAATATTACTATGCTCATAGTGATCTTCTCGTTTTAGGGTTCATCAAATTTCTTGGACCATACTACATGCTACTTATAACAAAAAGAAGACAAATTGGTGCAATCTGTGGTCACAACGTATATGCAGTCTGCAAGAGTGAGATGATTCCACTTCCAAATTCCACTGTACAGTCTAGTATCAGCAATTCTAAGGAGGAGAACAGGTCTTTAGCCCATTCTTCATGAGATGTCGTTACTCATTTATTTTAAATGTTAGAGAAATCATGAATGATAAACCAAAAGCTGTATTAGTTGTTGTATCCTACTCATTTTCAGACAGTTCTTTTGCACTTTATGACTACGAGCTCATCCCCTGATACATGATGCACTAAGTGTGGCAATAATAGTGAATCATAGACCACCTCTTCTTTCACTGTTCAGTTTCTTGGAATCTTTAGGCTAGGATTTTCTCTATCTCCAGTAAGTTTTGGGGTTTGCTGGAATACTTTAGGAGAGCTGCTCCTAGCTGATTTGTGTGTCTTGGTGAATCAAAAGGAGGAAAAATGTTCAGTTCTGAAAGGAAATGGAGGCAGAGTGTTGTATAAGTGTGCTCTTTTGTGATGGTTTGGACCAAGTCTTTCACTTTCCTGCGGTGCTTTGCCACATAAGTTTTTGGAGGTTTTTCCCAAGGGAATATGCAGAGAGACTGGAGAAATTTGGTGTTTTAGCCTTTTTTCTTGCCTGTTTCTGTTGGGAGAGATTCTCATCTTTTCATCCTGTTACTTACCTCTTTCATAATCTAATAAAATTCCATTTTTTAGGAAAAAATGTGCTTACAAATTTTTTGTGTTATTTTCATGAATTCAAAAGAATAATTAGCACTTGTCTCTGATCAACACTATTTGGCTTGCAAGAATAGAAATTTCACCTGTCCTTATCGCACATTAATTGTTTGTCTTTTCTTCTTTTTCTGTATTTATTGGTGCTGCGCAAGTGGAGTTATTTAGGGTGAGAAACTTATGCCCTTGCTTCTCATTCTTTTACTCTAACCTTTTAGTTATTCATAGTGAAATAATCAACTACAGGTTTATTGGAAAATGACGTTCTGTATTCTTTCCATAGCTCACTTTCTTTCTCATGTGTTTTCCTTTTGTAGCAAGAGTTTGAGCACTAAATTTTCTGAGGGTTTTGTTGTAAAGTTTGATTGTCTTTATTTCATTGATGACATAGGTACAAGAAGCTTCTATGCACAGTGGACCTAACAAAGGACTTCTTTTTTAGCTACTCATACCATGTTATGCGTAGTCTTCAAAAGAACTTGTGTGATACCAGGACAGGCCAGGTCCCATATGAAACAATGTTTGTCTGGAATGAGTTCTTGACTCGTGGCATCCGAAATCACCTTCAAAATACTCTGTGGACAGTTGCTTTAGTGTATGGATTCTTTAAACAGGTGAATAATGGATGGTAGACAAGTTGCTTAGAATGTGAATTATTTTTCCTCTTTCAGATGTATAGCTGTCCAAGCAATGCTTATTTTGTGAGTAGGTGTACTTGAATTATGACGTTTATTTCACTGTTGGCTTCATGCTATATAAATGTAGGCCAAACTTTCTGTATCCGGGCGGGAGTTCAAACTTACCCTAATTGCAAGACGTTCACGTCACTATGCTGGTACTAGGTAAAGTAGCATGCCTGTGTTTTTTTTTTCCTCCCAAGTTTCTTTGTGCTTAGCATGGGAATCTCAAGGTACTTGCTAAATATTCTAATGGCTTCCTATATGATGACCCTTGCTAAAAGAACAAGAATAAGAAGAATAAGAAAGAGAGAAGAATGAGAGAGAGGAAAACCCTAAGCACCAAGCCTAGAACATGACTTTAGAAATGTCTATTTTGTTCCATAACCTGATAACTAATGAAATTGATTACCTTATGTTGCAAAGTAAGCTTTTTTCCTTGTAGTAATATGCAAAATAAGCTAAAGATCTCAAAATGGAAAAGCTTATAACTACACCATAATTCCTAAAAAGACCAGGATTCCTACATAATATTGCGCATCCTTAATAAACTTGAAATTCCAAATGGACCAATGACTTATAATTAGAAAAGTAACTATACATGACATAATTGCTAAATGAAACAATCCATGATGCAGCTCGGTTGAAATATTGCCAAAACCACTACTCTGCCTCTACTTACAGAATTTTACCTGTAACTCCAAATTGAAATTCTTAAATAAGAATATATCATGGACATTTATTCCTAGAACAAAACACCTCTTTGTTGATGAAGAATCTACTAGCTCGGTTTTGATTTTTTAATAGAATATCTTCTTTAAAAATAAATTAAGCTAGTTGTCACTTTTTTTTTGTCAGCATTTTTGAAATATATATTTTGACTATTATTTGAAGATTATGGGCGATTCTGTTTCAGTGGTTACCAAGAAACCATTGTTCTCAGCCACCATGTATTTTAAATGCATTTCAAATCCTTATACCCTAATTTTCAGTAAAATGATAAGCTCAACCCGGCTTATGTGGCTATGATGTTTCTCTGAATGTATGACACAACAGCAGGAAAAACAAGAAGTCAATCCCAAACTAGTTGGGGTCGATTGCGATGTTTCTCCATAAAAATGATAATATTGGATATTGTTTGACCATCTGCTGCTTGAGTTGATGATGTCTATTACGTTGTTTTGCTTTATTAATTTTCACATCGGTACGCCTCTCACTGGTGCTTCCCTATTTAGGTATTTGAAACGTGGGGTAAATGAGAAGGGCAGAGTGGCTAATGATGTTGAGACAGAGCAGATTGTTTTTGAGGATGTTCCCGAAGGATTTCCCATGCAAATAAGTTCAGTTGTCCAGAACCGTGGTTCCATCCCACTATTTTGGTCACAGGAAACCTCACGTTTGAATATTAAACCTGATATTATATGTATGTCCTTGATCTTGTGGCATTCATGGGGGTGCTTTGCATTTTTTGATTTTCACATGATTTCTTGTCTTTAATAGTGTCAAAGAAGGACCAAAATTATGAAGCAACAAGACTTCATTTTGAAAATCTTGCAAAGAGATATGGAAATCCCATTATTATTTTGAACTTGATTAAGGTAAGTTTCTTACTTATTCAGTGGTTCACATGTTTTTTTTCTTCCGCTGCAGCTGCAAATGTCTTGAATTAGTCTTCCGACATGAAAGATCTTTAAACAGTCCTGTTTTTTTATTACAAAAAGTTGGCTGTTTTAGTTGCTTCTGTTAGTATCATGTCTCAATTCATATTTTAAATTATTATTATTATTATTTATTTATTTATTTATTTTATTTTATCTATTGTTCATTGTTTCACAATCATAGACACAAGAGAAGAAACCTCGAGAGTCAATTCTTCGTGCAGAGTTTGCTAATGCTATTGATCATATTAATAAAAATTTATCTGAGGAGAATCGTCTAAGGTTCCTTCACTGGGATCTACACCAACATTCTAGAAGGTATCTCTTTTTAGCTTAATCATCTTAATTTTGTACTGGTATTTTGACAAAAATGTATTCTTACTTCAACGAACTTGCCTTTATTGTCAACTCTCAGCAAAGCAACAAATGTTTTATTACTTCTGGGAAAAGTGGCTGCATATGCTTTGACGCTAACAGGTTTCTTTTATTGTCAAGCAACATCGGACTTGAAACTTGAGGGTTGTATGGATTCACCTTTCACTGAGTAAGTTGGTCAATCACTTTTCTGTAGCTTCCCCAGTCATTCGTGATATTTTGAACAACATGACTTGTACCTTGAATTTGTGGACATAGCAATAACTTAAACGATGAGCACATGCCACTGGATCTAAAATGCAGTATTTCTGTTATTAGCATTAACTTCAGTTATGAGGGGATCTAATTTCAATCTTCTTTCTTTTGTTCTTTCTGTTGATTATGCTGCATTCTGCTTACTGAGTGTAAGCTATAAAGTGCAATGAAAATCCTGGAAATGTTTGGTGCTGCAGGGACCAATGACATTAAAAAGAATTTAAAACAAAATTCTATGACTGGACCAATGACGCAAGCAAACCATAGTTTTGACCCTAGGTTCTATGTTGTGATGCCAAATGGACTTCTAATCTTTCCTAATCAATTTACTTTTTACATTAGTGCTTGAATCTTGGAAGCCAAGTATAGTGGGTGCTCGATTGATCTTATTTGATAAGTGACAGACATGATAAAATATTTGCATTTATGTCTGAGTAAGCTACTTCTCATGTTTTAATGATGGCAAGGTTGGCATTGCCCGTGTGATGCAGGCATGCTGAGAATGGCAACTTAACGTCTCAGTATAACAGTAACAGCTATAATGAGGATGGCAACAACTTAGAGGAGAAATCTAGTGGAGGTAACAATGCTGTTAATGGAAACCATTCTATCAAGCGCCCAATGTTCCAGATGGGTGTGCTCAGGACCAATTGCATAGATTGTCTTGATCGCACAAATGTTGCACAGTATGCATATGGGCTGGCTGCTCTTGGACACCAGCTTAATGCCTTGGGTGTTATAGATAACCCTAAAATAGACCTTGATGTGCCTTTGGCTGATGACTTGATGGGGTTTTATGAGAGAATGGGTGACACACTTGCGCATCAGTATGGTGGCTCCGCTGCTCATAATAAGGTGATTCTAGCTTGTATTGCAGATGTTATTAGTTCTTTAATTACAACAAGTGTCTTCCTGTAGGTTTTTTGGTTTGCTTTTTGTTTTTTTCTCTTGAAACCTTCAATGTAGACTGGTATGTGGATTATTTTTTTTTTTAGAATTTAATTTTGTGGTTACAAAGTAAGGAGACTTTATATCTTGACATTTAATCCGTGAGCTATGTTTTGGCTGTGTTGGAGTTTGAGGAAGGCAATAGAAGAGCATTCAAGGTGGAAGAGTCCTCCATAACTTTTCTTTAATACAATATCAAATTAAGACTTCATACCTTGGCATACAGGGAATTTGTGTTTGAATGTGTTGACGATGCAAAGGAGTTGACAGATCTTTTATCTTGTATGTAGTTTATATTCCTTGCATATGAATGACACCCTGTTGGTGCCTTCATATTTTTCTTATCAAAAGAAGAAAAAAGATGAGGAAGGTGTTTATATCATAATTTTAGAAGCTCGAGCCTATCAAACTACTAGATTTATCACATGAAAAAATAATGTTATCATACAGTTCACTTTGGTAAGAGGATTTTCTATTAACAGATCTGGTTATTGGTGTCTAATGGTTGATGTAAAATCTATATATAAGAATTGTGTGTTCTCATGGAAGATGGGAAGAGAGGAGGGGGGGTGGATTTGTCAACTGTAACAGAGCAATGTCTCTTATATTTTGCTGTAAGTTATGCTGTGGGTTTGGTAGTGGGCTTAGTACATTCTGTTGACTTTGTTGATAGCATCTACTTGTGAATCCTCTCCCACTGATAAATACCCTTGCTGGTCTCCATAGTTTTAATTGAAGCTGCTATTTTGGTTAATAATGAGATACATTATTTCTTAATTTTTGAACTGTTGATGATGTTAGATATTCTCTGAGAGAAGGGGTCAGTGGAAGGCTGCAACTCAGTCCCAGGAGTTCTTCAGAACCCTTCAACGGTATTACAGCAATGCATACATGGATGCTGAGAAACAGGATGCAATTAATGTGTAAGTTGTACATTCTGTCTTATTCTCGTACTACTTGATAAAAACATGGGCTGTCTTTGATAAGAGCTTATACTGCCTACGTTGGACAGATACTCTGTGGTTCTTCAAGCTAATCAATCTAATTTAGGACTTTTATGTATTGAAAAGGCCAATTTGTTCAGAGACCTCTGAAATATTGTGGCTTGTGCTGAGTTCAAGAGCAAAGTTTGGTGGGCATTGAGATAATTGGATTATGCCATTGCCTTTATTTGCTCAGCTTGATCATCCTTGAATAATTTGCTGCAATTGTTCTATCAATAATGACTTTAACAACTAAAACTTGAGCAGATTCTTGGGGCACTTCCAACCACAACAGGGTAAACCTGCACTCTGGGAATTGGATTCTGACCAGCATCACAATGTTGGAAGGAATGGGCAAACAAACGTGGATGAAGATGCAAGGTATTTAGATTGCCAGACAAGGCCAAATTTTATAAATTACATATTACAGATTTTACACTTAAATGTGTTTCTCCACTCATAACTTTCCTATTTGTGGTCAATCTGATTGTATCTCAGTCTTCTCTGGCCAATGTTTAAGCTAAGTGTAATGCCCAGGCTTAGTGTTTAACAGATTTCTGTTATCTTTTGTGCTTTATAGTGTGAAAATGCATTGATGCATTACTTTCTTGTGTGCATCTTTCGGACTCTCTCTATTAATCATTTCCATATTCTTCTCTCTTTCGGGGGCTGGGGGTAGGTTGGTTGTTGTCTGGAGGTACACTTATTGTCATGAGCTCATTGGTCCTATGATCTTTTCTATTAACTTTGCTTTCTTTGTTACAGTAGTGCAAGTTGACTAAATTTGTAGCTCTGGCTTATCCTTTGACTGTCAAATATTATTCAGGTCTATTTTCAAAAGGTCCTTATCTGATGGAAATATTCTTCGGGAAAATCACTCACCTTTGTCAGCTATGAATGTCAAGCAGCAGAACTTTTGCAGATCAGCTTTTCCAGATCAATTTCAAGAGGAAAACAATGTTATTTCAGAATCATCACCTGAAATATCTACTTGTGAAAGTGATATAGCATTTTCAAGGTCTGATTGCTTAACCTTTTTGTCTGTATTGGAATTTGTAATAAATTGATTGTTTCTTGGAGGATCCATTATTTTCCCCCTAGTGATGGCACTCTATTGAAAAAAAGAAGGAAATCTTTCACTTATAGTAGAAGTTGAAGTTTTTGCCTGTGCTTCTGTCAGATGGAGTCTTCTGCTCTTCTTATAAACATTGTTCTTAAAGCTGTTCTTAATATCTGCAGCAATTAAAGTGATTATGATGCATGTTTGCTTCCTGAAAGTGATGCGAAGTTTTCCTTGTAAAAAGTTGCAGTGGTCTCTCTTTTCTCTAGCTCTTCTGCTTTTTTTTTTTCCTGTCTCATTTCCTTGATTGATCTGTATGATTTATAGTATCACTTGTAGAACCCCTCATGGACAACATTAGTCTTGCCATTATGCTAACGCGTGTTCCCTATTTCACTTACTGGCTGTTCATTGCTGCATGCAGGTACACTCCCTTAATGCCTCGTAGGCAGCTTTTTGGAGATCTGCAAAGAGATCGCTATCTGGAAAGTGATCAAGTTTGTTTCTCTGAACATGGAGATACATTTAATTGCTCAAACTTTGTTGATATAGACTGGCTGTCTTCCTCTGGAAACTCATGCGAAGAAGAGCCATTTGAGAGGTATTTTTTTTTTATCAATCACGAGGATGAAAAATTTGATGGAACAGAAGTAAGAAACGGCTGAGCATGAAAGTAGGAATATTTTATTATTGGAAAATGCCAAAAAAATAGGGCTTGGTATAGCAAAAAAGTGCTATGTATGTGTGTGCGCTTCTGTCACATCATGCCTTATGCTGGAACCGGTAATTGTAGTTCCCTTCATTATTTTTTGATATTTGTGCAGGTCATCGTTGCTCACAAACTCTCCAATTTGTGGTCTGTCATCAGAAGATGTTGCCAATGGAATAATGGGTGAAACAACCCCATCCACAAGTGAATATGGTGGATCCAGCACGAAGGTCAGTCCTCTCCACTATTCTGTTGGTACTTATTGCACATTTTCTTAGTAATTCAATGATAGCTAGATTTTAAGTGGCATCAAACTCTGAAAAAATGGAAAAGGCCAAACCCATAAATTAACCAATATGTGTGCCACAATTGATCGACTTAGCTGTCATGTTTTTCCAGTCAAATTACAAACTTTGCCTCATGTTACTCACAATCACAATAATTAACCGCTGTTAAACTATACCACTAAGACTGTTTTTCAGGCTGCCCTGTTATTTTTTTTATTGACATGTATCAATTGCATAAATTATTGAGATACATTTGGATGTGGCTTCTACCAATGTCACTCCCATTTTCAACTCTCTCTAACTAAATTACATATCCTCCTCATTGTCAAAATGTTCATATTTTCTTGTTCTCTCTCTCTCTCTCTCTCTCTCTCTCTCTTTTACACTCCTAAATTGATTCTCAAACCAATTCTCTCACAATGTCATAATCGCATTTTACCATCCATGTGTAACTAACAGTGTTCTTCCTTCACTGGCTGTACCACCAATTTTCTGGAATGCAACACATTCTCAAACCCCATCCAACCTTATTCTGGAGCTTGTAAGTGGTTGATAAAACCAACGCTGTCTTGCCTCTTAGAACTACAATCATCTTCACAACCAGCTATTCAATTCCTCTATTCATACAACAAACCAAGATATTGTCACATTCATCAATAAACATCCAAGCATTAACAGAAAGAGTAATTCCTTAAATGAACCCTTACAGTCTCAAAATTGATTTCTCCTTCAAAACACCAAGCTTTATGTGCATTTTAAGCCTTTAAGGGTTCTTTGCAAAGCAATTGTCATCAATTATAACAATTGGGATTGTAGAAGTAATCATGTCCTACTTGAACATGGATAGTGGAGGCTTTGTTCAATACACAATTAGTAATGACTAACTTGGTTATTTCTCAGTTTAGGTGGTCATAATCAATGATCTTTAGAGTTTTCGCATGATGATGAGAAACATCCCAAACCGGATGTGTTAGAACAGAATACATGGTTGACAGTGTCTTTGATGACAATGGTGCTGAAGTGGAAAAATGGTGAAATCAGATGGTGGAGACAGAGGATTAAATGTTCATTAAGTGTTTGAAATTGTGATGGTGAAGATGATTTTTTTATCCCATCCTTTTCTATTTGGAGCTGCCCTTTTATTTTTGTGCATAAGGTTTTTGGAGGGTGCATTGTCTTGTCATCATTTCTTAATAAGTGGGTCTCAATTCGCATGCCATCGTGTCATGTTGCCTGGTATCTGCTACATGCCTACATTACCATATTTTTTAGCAAAATATGCTACAGCTCAAATGAGAGCACATCTTAGTGGTCTCTTACTAAATTTGTTCGATTGGGGAAGATGTGGCCATTAATTTCAGTTCAACAAAGAGAAAGACAACAGGGTTGAATCAACTAGTTGATGTCACCATTTAAACAAAGGGTTGATTCATAGGGCCCTTGCTACAGTGAAAAACATGTTATCTTTTAGTCAACAGAAAGTACCGAGTTGCCAAAAAAAAGTAATGAACAGTATTTCTCTTAGCATCACCTTTATTGAAAGTTGAGCTGGAAAAGCTAAATGAGGTCGCTCATGGAACATATTATGTTGTTGAATTTCCATAATTTTTACTAACATCTCTGAGTAAATGGCTCCTGATGATCAGGAAGCTTGCTTACAAAGACCCATTTTGTGGTTTTTTTTCCCCCCTTCCCTCAGGGTCTATATGGCCATTAATAATTAAAATTGTAGAAGGTTGATGACTTAATTTACAGAAGTTCACAATGATATGATTAGAATATTTGAAGGAACCTAACTGCTTCTGTCAGTTTTTCTGAATTCCAGAAAAATTCAACCTACTCTACATGTTAATTTAACCCTGCTTTCATGTTTTCTACTTTGTAGGAAATTCAGCGAACAGGAACAGAGCTATCGTATAGTAATCCAGCAAATTCCAACTTGCTCGAGGAGTTTTCAGATAGCTTTGTGAACTGGGTAAACCATGGGGAGGCGCTGTGCAATTGAAGCTGAGCTCGTTTTCCTCTAAATTATCATATATATCTCAACCTCATCGGGTTCATCCTGCTCTTAAGATGCATTTCAAATGATGTAGAGAGGTTGCTGAGAGAGAAATGGAAGGGCTTGCATCGGCTTTCTTCTGTAAAATATACGCACAAGTTCTCTGGTGACTCGTGGCATCGTGGGAACCTCGGTGGAACTTGATACCAAAGTACGAAAGAGTAAATAGCCAACAGTTGAGACTTGAAAGGATATTCTTTTTGGAGCTTTTCCTTTTCTTAACCCCTTACTAGCTGGACTTGGTAGGTTTCAATCTTGTAAATATCTTAACTGTGCTCGTTGAGAGCTCCTCCGTGTTTAGAAGAATTGAAGATAATTGATTCTTTATTACCCTCCGTGTTTATCCGTTGAAGAATTAGGGTTTTGGCATATTGTTTTACGTTTGATGTAATTCACTAGATCCAACCTCGTATTAGAAAACAAGTGGATTGTAGAGTGAGAAAAAAAAATAAAAATAAAAAAAACAGCGATGCATAGACAACCCAGTACAGTAGAAACATTCAGCTATCCTCAATTTATTTTTTCCTGCACATGCTACGAGGACATGTCAGTCGTCACCTCACAAAGCTATAGTGATTTGTTGTTCACGGAATCCGGCAGAAATAAACTACTGTTATATGGAAGTGCCGGATAAGCCCTTCACCTGGATTCCACAATCATATTAAGGCCCCGCCACAATAATATTAAGACCCTGTTGGTTGGTTTGCAAGAAAGTAGTATTTTTCTTGTTTAAAAAAGTAAAATATTTTTTATATTTAATAGTGTCATGAAGAGTAAATCAAATCAGATTTTATCAGTTTAATTTCATCATAATCAAAGTAAATAAAAAAATAAATTCTACCAAATCAAATAACACTAGATATTTGATGGAGCAATTAAAATTGCCATCCCTAATAAGAATAGCTTTTTCTCTTCAAATAAAATGTGAATAGGATGCATCCCAAGTCATTGAAAACTAACAAGGACAATCAATCTACCTCTGAAAAACCAAACATACACTGAATTAAATAAGTTATTTTATTTTCTCTTAAGAATATAATAAGTCAGACTGCACATTGCCTTCACTATTCATATAACTAATAAAGTTCCTAACCTTTTTTTTTTTTTTCAAAGTTCGTTTCTCTTTCAATTTAATCTTTCTATATCCTAATTAGATGAAATTAAGTTTCAAATCATCATAAAAATACAAAATTTAAAAATATAGGACTAAAATGTAAAACATGGAGAAAATACATAGCTAATCTTAAATTCGCTACAATTTTTATTTTGGTCTCAAAGTTTATTTTGTTTATTTTTCAGTCATCGTGTTAGAGAGGAGAGAGAAACTTGTTGAAAATGTCTAGGAGAGAGTTATTGGTTGAGTTATTTTTCAACGAAGAAACTTGTTCTTGGTGCTAACGAGTTTTTTTCGATTATGGAGGTTTGATGGTGGTGGTTTTAAACTTTTATTTTGTATGAAATTGCTTAATTACCTATATACTAAAAGATCTGGGGTGAAACTCAGGTGCTTCACTATTCATATGAACAATGAAGCTCTTGCCCAAATTTTTTCATTTTTTTCTCTTTCAATTTAATCCTTCTATAGCCTAATTAGACTAAATTAGGTTCTAAATTATCATAAAAATATAAAATTAAAAGACCAAGGATTGAAATGTAAATAAGAAGAAATACACAGTCAATCTCAAATTTAGTACAATTTTTATTTTGGTCTCAAAATTCATTTTATTTATCTTTATTCCTTGTGTTAGAGAGAGGAGATATATATTAATCGAAAAACATCTAGGAGAGAGAAAGTTGTATTTGAGGCCACTTTTTGGCGAATAAACTCACCATTTTTATTGTCAACGAGTTTCATTTGATGATGATGATTTTGAACTTTAATCTTGTCAAAAAAAGTAGATCATGATCGATTTAGAGATTTTTTGTTTTTTAGTAATTTTGGAGTGTTTTTGGTTTATTAGATGGTTTAAGAAGGTTTTTATGGTGCTTAGTAGGTATTTTTGGGTGAAAATAGGTTGAAAAATATATTTTAAACCCAAAAACCCTTTCCCTCATCAACGTGTCGTTTGCAACAGCAGGCGAAATGTCATTTATTTTTTTTTAAAATAAGTTCACCCTTTAAAAAAGAAAAAAAAAGCATAGACCATACATGCTGCTTGCCTTATGCCTAAACGTCTGTGCTTTTTTTTTTTATGGCCCAAGCCTGATGGGCCACCTAAGCCCAATACGTATGGCATACCTTTTTTAAAATTTCATTCTTCAAATCATGTTTTTTTGGATTTTTTTGCTTTTTTTTCTTTCAATTTCAAACTTTAATATTTGGTTGATTTGGAATTGATCTTCATATCTTGTTATAATATAATTAAATTAAAAATAATATAATTGGACCTAGTAGAGTCCATGACCCGACTCATAAGTTTGGTGGATTAACTTGGATTGACGTGGATCAATATAATATGTCCCCATCTCAATGTTTACAAAAATTTGTATTGAGATATTTTTTAAAGCCAAACCATGATTTTACTAATCATCCAGGCTACCTTTAAACCGACACGCCTGATCTATTTTTTGTCATTGTTTTTTTTCTTTGAACCTGTCAAGTCAATTGGATCACATCAAGACAACTCCCACATGATTTTATTTAAAACCTGAGTTAGGTATGGAGCCGAGTTGTTAGTTTTCAAGTTTGATTCGCTAGACTGGTTTTAATGATAATGACAAAGAGTTTATTGTTTTGCCCCTTATTTATAAGCAAGGATGAAGCTCCTAGAACTTGTCTTGGTGGAATGATCTTAGACATTGTTTGCCTTGAGTCAATCTCAACCATTTACCATGGTTGTACCCTTGGGCCAAGCATGTTTAGGGTGTCCTCTTTGCACCAATTTTGTAGTAATTTCATAGGATCATAACATATTTTTTTACTAATAACATAGTACACATGCAAGAGAGGGAAATTATGTGTTGTTTGACATTTTGAGAGGTATGGGAGAGAGAAAAAAGTAGTCAAAGTCAGGTTAAAATCATGAAAAACAAAGGGTTGTAGAGCTGTCATGCATGGGAAGAAGTATTGTTTTTCCATACACCAAAAAGAGTTTTGGTGATTTGGCTTATATATATATATATATATATATATATATATATATAAAATGATGTCATTTTGCCTGAAACGACGCCATTTTGATTAATAGAAATTTCATGTTTAAAACAAGTCCCTCAATTTATTATATTTTTTTAATTTACTCCTTGTATTTTTAATTTTATTTTTAGCTAATTTCAACTTATTTCTTCTCAATTTTGTCATTGGTTGCATTAAAATAATCTCTCAATTTCTTTGCCTTTTGTTTTTTGGTTATTGGTTTTCCGACTTTAACTATTTTCTTAGTATTTCTTCATAATTTCATCAATGACTACATTTTTCTTGTCTTTGAATGATGGTTTCTTTTTCAATTCGGTTATTGGCTTATTCATCCAATTTCAACCATTTTTCTCAATATTTCTTCTTGGTTTCCTCCCTAATTGCATTTATCTTGTCCTTTCATATTGCAAACTTTTTTAATTTGGACCTTGGCTTTTCAATTTTAAATTATTCAGCTAATTTCAACTATTTTCTCAAGTTTTTTTTTTTAATTTGAACCATAATTATATTTTTCTTTTTTAGACTATATATATTTTTTGAAATTTTTTTTTTGTTGGTTGAAGTATTTGTTTTGCCTTTTTAAAGGATATTTAAAGAGTAAAAAAGTGGGTTATGACAACTACCACCTCCTTACAATGGTTGCGGAACAAAGTCTACAAAAAACTGTGTTTTCATAGGCTTTGTTTAGTAAACTTATAAAGAAAAGATAGTGCACATTAAAAAAATTATGAAATCGAGAGGGGACCAACCTAAAAAATATAAAATAATCACCTATTATTAAAATTCATAAGAGATATTTTTTGGACTTAAGCTTACAAGAGTCATATGAGACTAAAAAATAAAGAAAAATTTGTAAGAGGCCTTTGAGATTTAAAAACTAAGAAAAAAAAATAGGAGTCCTCTAAGACTAAAAAATAAAGAAAAATTTACAAGAGTTCCTGGGACTTTAAAAGTAAAATTAAACTTGCGAGGTTCCTTTCCTTTGAAACTCAATCGTAAGAGACTCTTGATGGTAGGGTTTGACTCAAATTTGCAAAAGTTCTTTGTGACTCTAAAAGTAAAGTATAACCTGTTAGAGCCTTTTAAGACTCTAAATTGCAGAATAAATAGTAAAAGTCCTTTGAGACTTAAAAGTAAAGAAAAATACGCAAGAATCATCTAAGATTTAATCACAAGAGCCACAAAATGGCAAGGTTTGGATTAAATTTGTAAGAATCATCTGAGTCTCAAAAAGTAAAGAAAAACTTATGAGAGTCTTTGTTGTGATGTTGCGATCACACAAATTAACTACTCTAGCTTAAACAAATAAGATAGTACAGAGCAAGAAAGAGGTCGATCTCACGAGGAAAATTTAGTTTGGGTCTTTATGCTAAATGATTCAAAGATGGGGGATTTTGAGATTATCTAAGCTATGCTAGGTTAAAAAATAAAATAATCAAACTAAATTAAATAAACTAAAATTATTAAAAGAAAAACCTTGGACTTAGTGAAAATAACTACTTTCCTATAAAAAAAGGAAAAATAGTCTGGTATGAAATCTTCAAGCTTTGATTTTGGACTTAGTGAAGTTAGTTTACCTGTGTAAAGACCTTTTTCATATGAAAAAATAATTGTCATGTCGGTTTTGATGCTTGGAAAGTAAGTTGCACTTGATTCTTCACAAAACCTGTATGCTGACAGAATTTATGAGTTGTCTTAGAAAACTTATATATCTCTCATATGATCTCTTTTTTTTTAATATTTGGTAGGTTGATAGGTCTTTGAGTCAGGAATCTAACAAATCTAAGTTTGCAACAAATAGACCTCACTAGCTCAAGATATTCAAGTCGAAATGACCAAAGGTTAAAACTAGCAGAATACCAGACTTGTTTTTGAAAACTGCGATTTCCATGCTCTTTTTTTCTTTCTTTTTTAATTATTCTTGCCATAAATGGATAGAAAGGTATGGATGTTAGCTTTCTAATTCCACTAGAATCACTTGATTTCAACTTCTACAGCTCAAGTTCTACGTAAACATCGATCAAAAGTCAAATTTACTAATATTCGACATAGGCTGGAATATGGTTTGAATTTTATCTTCAAATTACTTCTTTTCGAGTCTTACATCCAAAAGTACCTTCAAAACATATAAAAAAAAATATCAAGACATTTTATATATAAAACATGGAAAAAATACTAGGTAAATGTGGGTAAAACTATAAAAGAATATGGTTGCATCAAATACCACCACACTTAACTCTTTATCCTCGAGAAATGAGAGATAAAATCAAACTTAAAAAAGTCCAAAGTAAAAAAAAAATTAAAATACTTAACACAATAACTATGATTAATCTCTTAATCTTCCATCAATGTTCAAAAGGACATGCATTATAAATAAGAATACAATCAAGAAGGATAAAAACATGAATTTTCATGAATTTATTCACATGCGAACTTCAAAACTCAATTAATCATTGAGATTTAAATGAAATCTATTCCATGCCAAAATGATAGGTCATCTCATTGATATACACTCCAACATTCATGTGTTTAGGGCTCATATGTTTAAATTTCTCAAATTCAATCATTGAATATGTTATACCTATAAGCTTGCTCTTCAATCTCATCTCCATTACTAAAATATTACAAGCAACACATGAACTAAAAGGTCTTACTTTTTTATTGTAATAGGGCTGAGGTTAAAGTGAGGTAAAAAAAGGAAAAAAAGGCTAAAACCAAAAGATGTAGAGCATTCTATAAAAATGAATTTTGAAACAAGATATATCATCAAAGCACACAAATTCACCATCTTAAAGCATTGATACTTCTTTTGATTTCAAGCTCCATCAACATAAAACTTTGAGAACATAATGGAATAACTTTTTTATATTTAAAATAGTCTACATTTGGAAACTTTTCCCATTCTTTTCATCAAGTATCACTTCTTTTTTTCATATAATTTCCAACCATAATCACATGAAATACAACAAGTATATGCTTTATCAATCCTTGGCCAAGAGAAAAGGAAAACATATAAAAAGTTAAGGCTTGTAACATGGGTAAAGCAAAGAAAAGATAAACAAGCTCAAAAGGGCTCACTAAGAATAATATGCT
Source organism: Populus trichocarpa (assembly GCF_000002775.5). Taxonomy (NCBI): domain Eukaryota; kingdom Viridiplantae; phylum Streptophyta; class Magnoliopsida; order Malpighiales; family Salicaceae; genus Populus; species Populus trichocarpa. The sequence continues at coordinate 7,562,464 of NC_037302.2, read as the reverse complement.
TCAAGTTTGACTTTTTACTCAAATGATTAAAATTCCTAATGCCTTTACCATCTTCATGCACATATGTAATATGAATATAATCTCAACAAGACATAAAGCAAGTTCTAGAGATATATGTCATTGAAAGAATGCACACATCAAAGATTATATTGTTGAAGGTTCAAAAGCTTACATTGACACAACACTATTAAGTCAACATGATATATTTTCAAACTAAATCTCTAAACTAATTAAACTTTAAAACTTGCATGCACACTCATTCATTCAATTCATATTTTCATCTATCTCACACAAATTCTCATATATAATATTTATATTCTCATTATCAATGAGAGTTCAAAAGATAAAACTTAATACTAAGGTTCGAAAACATTTGTTTTCAAATGTTAATGGGTTTTTTCCAAATAAAACATAAAGAAACAACAAAGAAAACTAAAATTCTCACCCTCACACTTAAATACAACATTGTCCTCAATGTTGAAATAAAAGAAAACGGAGTAGAAGAGAATGACAAACATAAATTAAAATGTGAAAAATAAAAGATAAAGGAAAAAGAAAGCAATTCTGAATTTTTTTTTTGTAAGTTAGGTTGCCTCCTAGTAAGCACTTTTGTTTTATGTCATTGGCTTAACACATCGCATGCTCATGCCTCATATATTGGTTCAGCTAACTCTACAGAAGCTGAATGATAAAGGACTTTGTCTCCAACATGAAACTCCTTTCTTGTAATCATTCGGTCATGAAGACTTTTGGTCTTTTCTTTGTAAATCCTTGCATTCTCGTAGGTATCATTTTGTATCTCTTCCAACTCTTGCAATTGCAACTTCCTTACAATCCCAGTAGCATCATAATCAAAGGTGTATTGCTTAATAGCCTAAAAAGCTTTGTGTTCAAACTCCACTTGTAAATGACAAGCTTTCCCGTAAATAATCTTATAAGGTGACATTTCTATAGGTGATTTATAAGCAGTACAATAAGCCCAAAGTGCATCACCAAGTCGCAAACTTCAATCTCACTGGTTAGGTTGCACTATGTTCTCTAAAATGGATTTGATTTCTCGATTTGAAATTTCAACTTGGCCATTCATTCGAGGGTGATAGGCTATAGAAGTCCGATAAGTCATGGTATTTGCGTAATAATGCCTCTTTTAAACAATTGCAAAAATAAGTGTCATGATCACTAATGATAGCTTTTGGGATTCCAAACCTATTAAATATTCTTCCAAAAGTGCCTTCAAAACATAAAACAAATAATATCAAGGCATTTTATATATAAAACATAGACAAAACACTAGTTAAATGTGGGTGAAACTATCGAATAATATGGTTGCATCAAATTCAAAGGAAAAGGAGAGATTTTCTTGAAACTAGAATTCATTGAGTTAGGACTTACCTTTGAAGTATTGGTGGTTGTTTCAGTCTATGAAGGAGTAGGTTGTTTCTTATTTATGCTCATTTTTGTTTCTATCTCCTCTTCTTCCTCCATCTTAATTTTCTTGGACCTTTGCTCTTCAAGTTTTTTCCCACTCCGCAGTGTGATCGCACTAACATTCTTTTTTGGATTCAATGCTTGAAAGGAAAAATTTTTGCTGACTTGTGCTTCTAATTTTCCTATACTTGAAGTTAATTACCCTATTTTCTTTTCAAAATTATTAATACCTAGCCTTGTTTTCTGTTGAAAAGACATGAAATTTTGTTGTAAAGTCATTGTGTTAGAAGCTGAGGTTTTCATCATCTCATGAAGATCATCACTTGATGACCTCATAACATTGGAATTTGTAAATGCAGGGGGCTGTCTCGCTTGATAATTCTGTTGGGGCTGAAATCCATGGGGGTGGAACTGTCGGTCTTGATTGCCTTGTTATGGTAGGTTCTCATAGCGTAAGTTCAGGTGATCTCTCCATCCAGGATTGTATGTGTTATAAAAAGGATCGTATTTACACTGGAGCTGGTCATTGAATGCTCCATTAACTGTATTAGTTTGTTCAATATTGTCTTGTTGCATTGTTAGGCACATATCTAAAGCATGGCCTTGTAACAAGCATATACTACAAGCTTTCAATTGTTGTACATTTCCATAAGCCAAAGAACGCATAAGAGAAGTAAGATCATTAACTTTATTCATAAGGTTAGCAATACTTACCTCGTTTATTCATTTTCTTGGGAAGTCTCCACATGTGCCAAATTATTTTGAGTTGGCTGCCATATTTGAGATCAATTGGCATTTAGCTTTAGGTGTTTTATCTACCAACGCTCCTCCATTTGCCGCATCAATGATACTTTGGTCAGTAGGCATCAGTCCTTCATAGAAGTATTGAATGAGTAGCTAATTGGGTATTTAATGATGAGGACATTAAATGCACAACTGCTCAAATCTTTACCAATATTCGGAGAGTGTTTCCTCATGAGATTGTCAGATTCCACATATTTTCTTTCTTATATTGGCAACTCGAGAGGCTGGGAATACTTCTCAAGTAAAATCTTTTCATGCCATTCCAAGTTCCAATGGAACCGGGGAGGATGGAGAAAAACCATGCTTTTATTGCTCCTTTTAAAGAGAAATGGAAAATGTTCAACTTAACTTGTTCTTCATCAACTCCATGTAGAATTCCTGAGATAAGTATGAGGGTCTTCTCTAGCAAGTCCATTAAATATTGGCAGTAGGTGTATGAACCCAGACTTGAGCTCAAAGTTGGCGTTGTTGTCGATGTTTATGCACAATGGTTATTCTCCATGTTAGGAGTAGCAAGCTCCTTGAGTGTCTGTTGTCGTGCAATAACCATGTTGTTAATGCAAACTTCCTTTCATAACCTGCGTAAAGTGTTTTCTATTTCAAGATCTACCTGCACTTTTTCTTGGTCAGTAGATCAGGTTGCAGGTATAAATAGTCAACAAAACTCTAATAACCTAAAAATAAATCAATCAAAAGAGATTTTAAATAGTGAAAGTAAATGAAAATCTAACTCTAAAACATAAAAATGCCTAAAAACCCTAGAAAACAATGGAATTCGGCCTCAAGAGGGTGGGGTTAGCAGCTAAAAGCGACTAGCCTTTTTCAGAACATTGTTTTTCTTCAGGAAACTAAATTCCAAAGCCTAATTCTACCAAAAATTTCATTTTAAATAGTGCGAATAGTAATTTTTTTTTAAAAGAATGAAATAAATAACTATCATAATATAAGAATCAACAAGAATCACTTCCCCGAGAACGACGCTAAAATTTATTGTGATGTCGTGGTCACACAAATTAACTACCTTAGCTTAAACAACTAAGATAATATAGAGCAAACAAATGGTCGATCTCATGAGGAAGATCTAGTTCTTGTCTTTATGCTAAATGATTCAAAGATGGGGGATTTTGAGATTATCTAAGTTATGCTAGGGTAAACAAAATAAAGTAATCAAACTAAATTAAATAAATTGAAATTACTAAGAGAAAAATCTTGGTCTTAGGTAAACATTCACCAATGAAAATCAAAACTGATCATTGAAACAATATGTCAATTTATATTCTAAATATTTATCTTTCCTTAATATTAGTCATTCAACCGATCCACAATATAATTAATCCTTAACCATTAAACAACTATAATGTCAATGCTAGTAATTTAATTTAATGACAGCCTTAAGAACTACAAAAGTTGATAAATCTAGGCAACATAATTGTCTAGAGTCTATGTTCGATTTAATTGAATATTTTTCCTAAGATTAACAATATAGATCCGTCATAATTATAAACTAAAAAGAGAAGATAAAAAAAATCTCATACTTTTTAAAATATGAAGGCTTCTGTATCATTTCAACCAAGAAAAATAACTTCATCTTTCATGACAATAAAAAAAACTAAGAGAAAAGATGAAAACATAATTTCAAGTGTAGAAAAAAAAATGTGAGTGTTTTTTTCTTCTTTTTGGCCGCCACCTTTTTCACCTCTCTCTTTCCTTTTTATCAGTTAAAAAAAAACCTAATACCCACCTTCCTACTAGTGCATTTTTATCAGGAAAGAAAAAAAAACGAGTTCTTTCCAAAATATGCAATATATATTTAAGTAGTACAATAACTATTTTCCTATAAAGAAGGAAAAATAGTCTTGCATGAAATTTTCAAGCTCTAACTTTGGACTTAGAGAAGTTAATTTGCTCATGTAAAGAATTTTTCCATATGAAGAGATAATTTTCATGTTGGTTTTGATGCTTGGGAAGTAAGTTAGACTTGTTTCCTCATAAAACTTGTTTGTTTGTAGAATTTATGAGTTGTCTTAGAAAAATCATATCTTTCTCATATGAGCTCCTTTTTTATTGAAATTCAATAGGTTGATAGGTTTTTGAGTCATGAATCCAACAAACTTAAGTTTGAAACAAACAGACTTCTCTAGCTAAAGATATTCAAGTCGGAATGGCCAAATGCCAAAACTGACAAAATACGAGACTTGTCTTTTAAGGTTGTAATTTTCATGCTCTTTCTCTTTTTTTTCTTGCCATAAATGGATAGAAAGTTATGGATTTTATCTTTCTAATGCCACTAGAATTACTTAATTTTGACCTCTACAGCTCATTATCTGTGTAAAACATCAATCGAAGGTCAAATCTGCCAATATTCAACACGGGCTGGAACATGGTTTGAATTTTATCTTTAAATTAGTCCTTTTCAAATCTTACCTTTAAAACATAAAAAAAAAAAGAATATCAAGGCATTTTATATATAAAACATGGGCAAAATACTAGGTAAATGTGAGTAAAACTATCGAATAATATAGTTGCATCAGTCTTCTATGAGTTGATCTCCAGAAATATTTGCAATAGTCCTTTAAGACTCAAAAGTACAGAAAGATTTGTGTGAGTCCTCTAAGACTCATTCACAAGAGCCTCTTGATGGAAAGGTTCAACTTAAATTTTTTAGAGTTCTTTAAGACTAAAAAAAGTAAGGAAAAACTTGTGAGGGTCCTTTGAGACTCTAAATCGCAAAACAAATTACAAGATTCCACTAAGATTTAAAAGTAAAATAACACTTACGAGAGTCCTCTGGAACTCAATTGCAAGAGTGTCCTGATGGAACGGTTTGACCTAAATTTATAAGAGTCCTCTAAGACATAAAAAGTAATAAAAGATTTGCGAGATTCCTTTGAGACTCGATCATAAGAACGATTTGCAAGAATCTTTTATAACTTAAAAGTAAAGAAATATTTACAATAATTACAATAATCCTTTGAGATTCCATCACGAGAGCCTCTTGATGGTAAAGTTTGACTCAAATTCATAAGAGTCCTCTAAGACTCAAAAGGTAAAGAAAGATTTGTGAAAATCATCTAAGACTCAATTGTAAGAAAGATTTGTAAGATCCATCTAAGATTCAAAGGTAAAGAAAGACTTATGAGAGTCCTTTAACACTCAATCATAAGAGCCTCTTGATGGAGGGGTTTGACTCAAGTTCACAAGAGTCCTCTTAAAATCTAAAACTAAAGTAAAACCTATGAGGGTTTTTTAAGATTCCACATCGCATAACAATTTGCAAGAGTCCTATGAGACTTAAAAGTAAAAAAAGAGATTTATGAGAGTCCTCTGATAATTAATCGCAAGATCCTTTTAATGGTAGGGTACGACGTCATAACAGTCATCTAAGACTTAAAAAGTAAAGAAAAACCTACGAGGGTCTACTTGGACTCCAATCATAAAACAAATTGTAAGAGTCCTTAGAGACTGAAAAGTTGAGAAAAATTTGTAAGAAAAGTATGATGATTATATATGAAAGGAATCAAGGTATCTAGTTAGATGCTTATTTGTAAGAAACATGTCTTTCTTTTGATGTTCAACTTCCCTATTGATAATTGAGATCGATTTCTCTCACCTTTACTAACATTATAACCCTTAATCCTCTAGCCTTCTTAAGTTTGCTTAGGTATAATATATATTTAGAAGCTTGTGTTATTATGGTAGCTTTATAAAAGTATGTCATTCAAACCTTATACAATAGCTTCATTATCTATTCTTAATAACTACCTTTGTTTGCTATTTTGAGCAACATTACACCATTTGTTGTTTAGATAATGATGAATTCTTCCCGATTTATAACCTTCCTCTAAGTGTCGATCTTCTTCTTTTATTGTGATAAGACTCTTTTAATTATAATTGTCATGGTTTTAGGATAAATCCTTGCTTCACATATCTTATTGACATATTCTAAACATTGATTCATTTATATTTTGAATAAAAAAACTATTTTGATATGATCTTTTAAAAGCATCATACCTTTTAAAAATTCATAACTATATGTAGTCGCAAACCAAAACAAGCCTTGTAACCTCTCTAAAATATTTTCAAGAGTGAAAGTTCGAGCATTTTATGCAAACAAAATAGTGTCCCCATGATAAAGTGGTTTTTTGGTTTTTTAACAAACAAGACTGTAATGTTCTTTGAAATGGTTTTAAATCTATAATTAGTTTAGAAAGAAAAGGTATATATGCATAGGGTTTGCTATAAATGTACTTGCCTTAAGAGTTTAATTTGTTTTAGCATATAAAATGTCAATAAAATCATAAAGTTTTTGAAGGAAATTTCTCATGTTGTTTGAGGTTGCAACTTATTAATCCTGATAGCTCACATTTTGATTAAAAAGAGCTTTCAAATGCACGTAATGTAGTCTAAGATGCAGGTTTATAAAAGAAATGAATTCATAGGCTCAAAAAGTGTTTAAAGGGTTCACAAGACTTGAGATCATTTCCGGATGATCATACAATGTTTTTAGCATATTGTCCATCATGTCATATGGACTCTTGTTTTTTATGCATGCTCATTTATGCACAACTTTCATTGTCATTTTAAAAAAAATATTGCCTCATCTTTAGGCGTAAGCTAATGGGGCATATTTTTTGCTCTGATTCTTTTGTAATTTTTTGTTTTTATTTTTTTATTGAATTTTTGATATGCCTCTTAGCATTTTGATTTAATGATAAGGCAAGCTTTTCTAGGACATACTACTAGTGAACTATTGTTGCTTTGGAATTTTAATCGAAGTTGTGTTAATCCTTTTACTATTTTTGTCTGCCCCTAGTGTGGGGGTGATTTTAGTCAGGGTTTGTTGCAAATAGTTTATTTAGGCTCAAAGTGGGATAACAAATGATATATGTGTTTTTTTTCTAGGAACCAAAAAAGGTCTTTCCTCATTTCAAACATGAACTGCTTGAGTTGATAAGTATTGACCTCATTCAATATAGTTTGTTTGGATTAGTAGGGAAATTTTTATTTGAGTTCATTATATTTTAGCCTACTATCCATTATCATTCATAATGTCAAAGAAGAATATATGATATAGAGGGCAAGGATGGGTTTAGAAAAACTAAAGAGTTTCTCATTTTTTTTTGTTTGGTTTTTGTCATGGCCATTGATGGGATTTGTTACCTTCAAACAACATGTTTTGAGTCATAATTGCCCACCTAATAATTTATTTAACAAATTTTCCATCCCATTCTCTAATAAGGTGGAATGAGATATCAAATATTGGTTATAAACAAATATTAAGTCATTTCCTAAAATCAAAATGCAACTTAGTTTCTATTAAAGAAATGATACATGCATTCAGCAAAGAGATTTGCTCATAAATCCTAGCAAGTTTGCTATAAAGTTATTCTAGTAAAGCCTATTAGCTTATTAATCATATTAACAAGATATTTGTAGTTTTTTAGAATAAGCACGGAAAATAGGCATATAAAAGAAACAAGAACAAGTTGCATGCAAAGAGATATTAGAAGTTTAAGGATTGATTGTTTTTAAGATTTCTAAAAGCAGAAATTATAGGGAATAAGTGAATGGTAAATAAAAAGAAAGAAATGACAAGCATTAATAAATAGCATAAGAAGGCATAATGTTTGGATAAAAACTACATGATCTCATTAATATGAAAACTAATTAAGCTTAACACAAATTTACATTCCTTTCCTAATATCTTGAGCTATGATTACTGAGAAGGTAAGGATAATATTATAGCAAAATCACTTGAATTTGAACAACATCTAAAAATCCTTTTCCTTCTAAGTATCATGATTTTCCTCCCTAGAAAATCTTCTAACCAGTTGTTCAATGGATAATGCCTCTTCTAAGGTATTGATACTAAACTAGAGCAAGATCACAATCTGAGAACCATTTTACCTTGACTCGAAATAAATGACAGTCTTCAGCCTTTTCTCTTCTAGGGCATGGATGATGAAATCAATAAACACCTCATTTTCAACCGTATCTTTCTTAAATCATAGCATGCCCATAATCATCATGGTCTCAACTTTAAAATGGAATTCATTATAGTTATCGATATCATGCCATGACTCGTGATAGAACTTACAATACTCATCGAGATTCTCAACGGTCTATGTTTTAGAGAGTGTCTTAAGGTAATTTTCCTAAAATAATATATCAAATAAATTGCTCATCATTATTTTTAAGGTGCCCCCCCTATCTTTTTATACCCAATGTCATTAGAAGTTATGATTACACCTTTTTCCTTCATAGTGATGTGATTTGGCAAGGGGTTTGTGTTCATATATAAGGCATTTTGACTATCATCATCTATCTCACCTTGATGAGGTGAAGGAGTTTGCCTTTAAAAGCATCATAACTATCAATTCCAAGTCTAATGGCATCAGTGTGGTGTTCATATTGAGGAGTAGGGTGGTTTAAGGGGTCTTTGTGGTGTAGGAGCGATTTGTCCAATGATAACAATGGTAGCATAAGAGGTGGTAAATTTTCTTGAGTTCTTCAAAGATTTTATAAGGCTTATTACTAGAGTTGACCTGGTTATTTGGTGTTATTTTGTTAAAGAACGACCAATTCTATAGGTTATTGGATGGTGTCGAAGTGAATGGTTGAGGATTGGTATTACTGGTATTGATTAACTGATTGGACCTCCATTGATTATTCCATTGACCTTTGGGTTGAAAATAATTGGTTTCCGTCTGGTTCACATTATAGTCCTTTATCTTGTCTATAAGCCCTCATTTCCTTTGGTTAGTTTCAGAAGGTTTGAGATCCATACCCTTATTGTTTACTTAATTCTTTCAATCACAACAACAATATCTGTAAAATGTTGAACCAAATTATCAACCAAATAATCAAAGTATAGAACTTTGAATGTATTTAGGAAGAGTATGATCTTTTTTTTATTAGAGGAGGATGGACCTATGCAACCACTTCGTACCAATTCTGGATGTACTTTTTAATGGATTTTTTTGGTCCTTTTTTCATGATTTATAAACTAGAAAGGTCTGAAGCCACATCTACAGTGCACTTATACTATTTTATAAAGACATTTACCAAATCCCTCTACCTACAGATCTTGGTATTATCTTGACACATGTACTAGCTCAACACACCATTTAAGCTCAAATGGAAAAATCATATTAGAAGCCTCTTTTCATAGACTACTTCGGCTATTTTATTGCAATATACATGTAGGCGTATCATAGGAAACTGTGTGTCATTATACTTGATGAACTCATTCACCTTAAACTTCTTAGGTATTATATCATCTGGTATAAGACACATTTCAATTGTTTTTACTAGATCATAAGATTTTTAGGAATAGGCCTTCTATCGCTGAAAGTTTCTCTTTTATTACATATAATAACCTCTCAAAGTTAAGCTTTTTTACCACATTAAACCTATGGGTTTTTTTAGTGATGAGATTAATAAGTGGAGCAACCTAGACTTACGGTGTTGACCATAACTCATGAATGAGATATATGTTGTGTATTGGGATTTAAGAGAAGCATCTGATGCCCCTTGATTTGGTGGTGTAAAAATAGATGGCCCTGATGGCATTTGTGACATTGATTGGATATTAAGTTGAAGCATCATTTTTGTATGAGTTTGCCTCTGATTGAAGGTCTTTTCTTCTTATGGTGTAGCTTTTAAAGCTCCCTCAAGTAAGCTAGTGAGCCTAGTAACCTTTCTTTTTAGACTCTTTATCATCTTTTGGTTGCTTTATTCTAGTTTTGATTTAACTTTGTTGTTTTTTTTATTTGTCTTTATCTAGATCTAGTGATGTGGAATCTAGGGGCAAGTTGACATTTAATAGAATGGCCTATATTTCTTCCCATGTTTATTTGGTATACATATGTATAAAAAATAATAAATAAATTTATAAATGAATAAAACATGTTGGATTGAGTATGCATGTTTGGTGTTATTCAAGTTTCCTATTATATCGAGACTATGAGAACAGACTAGGTCGATTTATTTATTTATTTTGAAAACTTCTCAATAAGGACACCAAAATCTTAAGGATTTTATCTAATTTGAGAAAATATCCCTCATCATATTGGCCTTTTCTAAACCTAGTCCTCATGTCCTTAATGGTAATCTCAGTATATCTTGGCATCTCATATTTCCTGTAAACATCAGTAGAGAAATAATAGCGTATAAACATAAGGGAATATGATATGTCATGATATGATTCATATCCTATCGAGGTTCAACCTTAATGGATAAGATCTAGCTCATGTAAAGAATGACTTAAATGGCGTATCCCTAAAGATTTCTCAAGTTCCTAGATTATCCAAATCGTCAATGGGATAATCCAGTCTCTTAACCTTATACAATATGGGTAAGGAAGTAACTTCGTGATAATCCATGTATAGGGTGAGTTCCAATTTAAACGGAAGTCTAAGTGAGCATTAGTGGATATAACTCACACTCGGCACCTAAATATCCTTATCTAATCCCAACAAGGGACGAGATCAGGTTTAAAGCTTTTGTTGGTTTTTGTGAAATATATGAAAACTCAAAAAATAATATGAATGCATATTCAATTCAGCAGATTATAAATTAATGTAGTAAATAATAAATAAAATTAAAGAACATAAATAAAATAAATGCTTAAATATAAAGGACAACAAGGGTAGTAAACAAAATAAATTGATGAGAAAGCTATGCATATAGGCTTAACCCTAGTATCCTTAGTGAAGTCATTATGCTGTTGTACTCGACATGAAAATGGGATCTCTAAAAATTAAAGGAAAATATGAAATATGTACTCATCACATAGTTCTATAAAGAGACTAAAAATTCTAAAATATGCAATAGTTTTAGAGATCTAAGTAAGGGGTTGAGTATACTTAAGAGAGGATAGAAATCACCTTTACTACATCATTTACAAGGTTATCTTAGCTATATGTGTTTCTTTTAAATTTATTTATATACATGCCTTTAATTGTCCTAATAGTTTTCCAAACTTATTTGCAAGCCATTTATTGTTAATGGATTGTTCATCTAATTAGTGTCGGCCTTGAATCAGGAGTAACAAATTGATGGTTTCTTTAGTTTATTTATTTTTTTATAAATATTTCTTAATTTTTATCATTATTATTTTTTATAAAAAAAAGATGAAAAGAATATTATGTTTGTCCCATATTGGTCCCTACTCGGAAAAGACTGATAGACTTATTTTTTATCTTATTTTTTATTTTAAAATGTTGTGCAAGGTCTATATTGGTTCCTAAAATTAGAAAACATGTTGACCTAATCATTAAAATCCAAGTTTCAAAACATGACGCTAACTTTAAAAAAATGCATCAACTCATTATTGTGACTTGCACGACATCAAATGACATAGCTGCCTCTTGGATTGAAAGATGTTTGAGTTTAATCATATAGTTATGATATGAGAGAGTATCACCTAGTATAATGGTTACTAGAAAACCTATGATCTGCAAGAGTATGGATAAGGGGACTAGTTGTGCAAGGGAAAGACGCATCACCTCCAGTGTACCCTACCTATGGTAAGCTGCATTGTTGATGGATTGTTATTTTAAGTTTTTTTATTTCTATTTGTTGATCTCATCTAATGGTTCAAGGAAAATCTCCTTTCGTGAGGAAACTTTAACCTTATCGGATTAAATCTTAACTATTCTCAGGCCCAAATTCTAGCATCGTATTTATTTTTAATTTTGTATCTTTAATATCTGAAGGCATATTTTACAATGTAATTTTATACCCTTAAATATTAAAGTTTGCAGCTAAATCCTAACACTCTGGATTTTAATTAAAAAAATTAATTGTTGTGGGATTTTTGACATTTTGATCAAACCATAATAGATAATCATAAACTAGTTACAATATCCATTTTGTATTTTTAAAACATGATAAAAATATGATCTTGTCTTTTTAAAAGATATGCATGAAAAACTTTTAGGATTTGCCATATTCATTTAAAACATTTGGTTAATTAATTTTTTTTATCTTTTTATCTTTTTCCCATTTTTACAATCTATTTAATGCAAAATAAAAATAAAAAGAAAATGCAACACACATTTTTTTTAATATATTTTTTACTCACACACCCCACAATTACATGTTTACAAACAATAAAAATTTAAAATTTAAAAATAAATAAAACATACATCAAACATCTAAGATTTGCAAAATAGGCCTCCCAGAATTCACAAAATAATAAGGAGAAGTTACTGGAAACTCAGGAATAGTGTTGCAAAATATCCATTTTGTATTTTTAAAACATGATAAAAATATGATCTTGTCTTTTTAAAAGATATGCATGAAAAACTTTTAGGATTTGCCATATTCATTTAAAACATTTGGTTAATTAATTTTTTTTATCTTTTTATCTTTTTCCCATTTTTACAATCTATTTAATGCAAAATAAAAATAAAAAGAAAATGCAACACACATTTTTTTTAATATATTTTTTACTCACACACCCCACAATTACATGTTTACAAACAATAAAAATTTAAAATTTAAAAATAAATAAAACATACATCAAACATCTAAGATTTGCAAAATAGGCCTCCCAGAATTCACAAAATAATAAGGAGAAGTTACTGGAAACTCAGGAATAGTGTTGATAAGCTTCTAGGACTGCAAGAACAGTGGTGGCGTGTGGGTCTCAAGCGCCGCTGCTCGTGGAAGAATAAAACCTAGTGGATCTGGAATGACGTTTCCTCCTTTTTCTTCCTGTACTGGTGGTGAATCTCATTGTCACCTGCAAAACAAACAAAACAAGAAAAACTAATTATATTTTTCTTTGAGATTTGTTTCTCTCTTCCTCTTGGTTTGTTGGTCAATGGGTCAACCAATCCATTGTGGTCGATTTGGTGGTTGGTAATTGTGAGAAGGCTGATGGGTTAATGGTTTTCTTCCCTAGTGGTTAATGGTGGTGTCGGTGGAGGTTGTGCTATTGTTGTAGTGGCTAAGGAGCTGACGGACAATATGGAGAGAGGAATAAAATGGTGTTGGGTCACAAAACAACCTAAATTTTTTTGGTCCCTTTGCCCATTTATTATATATATATTTTTTTATCTTTGTTCTTTTTTTATTTTGATTTTTTGAAATAAGTAACATGAATGTCGACTCAACGAGAAGAATTAATAAGTGATTTTGAAATGTACGCCTTAATAGTTGAACGCATTGAAAATAAAATTCTAAATTCTTTTGAAAAGATATTGAGAATGTTGAAAATAACATAAATACATTAAAAACATATTTTTTGTATTTTTTAAATACTTAGAAAAACAAGGGGGTCAAAAATTATATTATGACAATTGCCACTCTCTTTATAATGCTTACGACAGAAAGTCATAAAAGACTTTAGATAGTAAGCTTGTTAAGAATAAAAGATGAGAGATTAAGGATTTACTAAATCAAGAAATGGTCAATCCTTCCAAAAGCGTCAGAAGTGAGGGTTTAAAAATGAACCCAAGAAGAAAGAGATAGAGTTAAAAAACACATTATCTTTTATGTCAAGGCTGGAAGGTGCACTCAAGAAGAAAAAGATAGGGTTAGAAAGCGCATTATCTAGTATGTGATGGCTGGAAAGCGCACTCAAAATGAAAAAGATAGGGCTATAAAGCGCACTCGAAAGGAAAGAGATAGGGTTAGAAAGCACATTATCTAATGGGTGGGGGCTAGAAAACGTATTCAAAAGAAAATGGATAGAGCTGGAAAGCATATTGTCCGGTATATGAGAGCTAAAAAACGCATTTGAAAGAAAGGAGATATGGCTAAAAAGCATACTATCTAATATGTGAGGACTAGAAAGTGCATTAGCTGATATGTAAAGGCTAGAAAATGCATTTAGAAAGGAAAAAATAGGGATAGAAAGCGCACTATCTAGTATGTGAGGGCTAGGAATCACATTTAAAAGGAAAAGATATGGCTAGAAAGCACATTATCTGGTATACGAGGGCTAGAAAACGCATTCAAAAGGAGAGAGAGAGAGAGATAGGGCTAAAAAAAGCAATATCTGATGGGTGAGTGCTAGAAAGCACACTCAAAAGAAAATGGATATGGCTAAAAAGTGCATTATCTGGTATGTGAGGACTAAAAAGCTCACTCGAAAGAGATAAGGCTAGAAAGCGCATTATCTTATATTTGAGGGCTAAAATGCGTGTATTAATTGCTGAATGCATTGAAAATAATTTTTAAATTCTGAATCCTTTTAAAAAGACGCTGAAAATGCTAAAAATAACACAAATACATTAAAAACATATTTTTTTTATTTTGATTTTTTATATATATTTTGAAAATATTTAGAAAAATAGGGGAGTCAAAAATTGAATTATGACACTCATTATTAAACTCATCTTAAGATTAAAAATGTTGTGCTAAGTTTATGTCGGTTCTTAAAAACTAAAATACATGTCAACCTAGCTGTTAAAACCTAAACTTAAAAAAAGACACTAACTTGATGAAACTAATCGACATTGTTTTTGTTCTTTTTCTTAAAATAAATATCTACACATACACACATACATATATAAAAAGGCAAAAACTTAGTTTTATAAAATGTAAATAATGTTAACATGAAGAAGAAAAAATGCATGGGTGAATAATAATCTACTTTTGAAAATGGATTTTTACACGTCTATACATACGTAAAAAGGCAAGAACACAGTTTACAAAACGAACCTAACATAATTGCAAAGTGAAAAAAAAATAAAAATAAAAATAAAAATACATGGATGAATAGTAATCGTACATAAATAGTGTAATATGCAATATTTTCAATTTTTGTGTAACATTTGCAAAACCTATTGTAAAAAGAAGAATAGAGAAGGAGGAAGGATTTAGCTCACTCTTGAGCTAGTTCCAAGCAAATAAAGAGCTGTTGTTGTGGCAGAGACGATGTCATGCTAGCGATGGTATGGTTTTCAGGTGATTTTCTCTCTGTATTTCAGGCTTCTCTGTCTCTTTGGTTTTTGCCTTTTTTTCTCTTCTTTTTCTTTCTTTCTTTTTCTTATTTCCCCTTAGCTATTGGATGGTTCATGACACCTTCATTTTCAAACTAAAACTTCTTCTCTTTTTAGGTTTTTTGGGTTTAAGATGGTTTTTTCTCTCTGTTTTTCTCATATGTTTTCTCATTCACTACCTTATGACTTAGACTAGCTTAACTTTTATATATATATATATATATATATATATATATATATATATATATATATATCGGCACTCTCTCAAGTTTGGCTCCCACTGTTTCTTGCTTTGCCCTTCTATTTATAAGCAATGATGAAAGCTCCTAGAACCTTTCTTAGTGGAATGATCATGCATGTTATTTCTTTTAGGTCAATCTCAACCATCCACTTTGGTTTTACGCTTTGGCCAAGCATGTTTAGGTTGGTCTCTTTACACTTATTTTGTAGCGGTTTTAGAGGGTTAGGGCAAGTGTTTTTTGGCTGATAATGTACTACACATGCAAGAAAAGGGAATTGTGTGTTATTTGGTATTTTTAGAACGTTTAGGAAAGACAAAATGTGGCCAAATTCAGGCCAACACAATAAAAAAAACAAAACAAAACAAAAACAAAGGGTTGCAGATTTATCGTGATGGGGAAGAAGATGTATTTTTTTGGCCATGAACTAAAACTATATCGTTTAAGTGGTTAGATTTTTTTTTATGTGAAATGGCTTCATTTTGTCCAAAAATCATCATTTCATTTAAAAGCATCTTCATGTTTCAAAATAGGTCCCCCAACTTTATTGCTTTTTTAACTTAGTCCTTGTATTTTAGTTTTTAGTTTTTGGTGATTTCAATCTATTTCTTCTCAATTTCATCCCTCGTTGCATTAAAATAGTCTTTTAATTTCTCTATTTTTTTTTTCTAATTTGGTCTTTGGTTTTCCAATTTTTAATTGTTTAGTTAATTTCAACCCTTTCTCCATATTTCTTCACAATTTCATCCTTGATTGCATTTTTCTTTTCCTTACATGTTGCCATCTTTTCCAATTTGGTCCTTGGCCAATTTTTAATTATTCAGTAAATCTCAACTTTTTTCTCAATTTCATCCTTAATTACATCTTGGTTGTCCTTACATGTTGCATGTTGTCACCTTTTTCAATTTGATCTTTGGTTTTTCAATTTTTAATTATTTAGCCAATTTCAACAATTTTCTTCTCAATTTCACCCCTAATTGCTTCTTTTTTTTTAATCTTTTCATTCTTTGAAATATTTTTTTTTTCATTTTTATGTTGATTGAAATATTTCTTTTTTGTCTTTTCTTGTAGATGTTTGAGGACAGTTAAAAATTAGGTTATGACACATCCTTCTTCTTTTAATTTAGGTAATTGATGGATTTTAAGTTAGATTTATGAGTTAAATAATTATGCTCGTGCCTAATTACATTTGTCTTTGAATTTATTGGATGAGAATTGAATAAACTAAATTGTATGAATTAAATTGTAAAAGCTCTATTTTATTTTTGAATTGCATGGTATGACATGTGGATATGGGCTTAAGGTCCTTGTTTTTATTTATTTTTGGATTTTATGTTTAAAGTTTTTACACTTGCATTTTATTTAATGGTGTGATAGGTGGGTATAGACTTAAGCCAATATATTTCTTTTCTTGGATCTTAGGTTATGTATTTTTAATTTTGTATTTTTTTTAGTGGTTTAGGCCTAAAAATCCAAGTTGAAATTCACTTTTGTTTTCTTGGACATGGGTCATTAATTTGGTAATGGGTTTCAAGTCTAAGCGTCTTCCTTCTCAATTGGGTTTTAATGATCCAACGCTTTTTTAAATTAGAGATTGAGATTTCTTCAATATCCAAATCACTATACCTAGAATTAGTAGAAAAGGCCTAATGTTAGGCAATCAACATACAAACTAGGACAGACAATTGGACAACACAATAAATTTTCTAGAGTTAAAAATAAGTTGTAACTTCATTATGAAAGTATGTTAGAGTGAATGTGGTCTTTTTCCTAATTGTATAATCAACCCATGGCCAGAACCAGAATTTTTAAACTCGGCTCGATGTTCGACCCGTCCCAAGACCCGGGTCGCCCGGTCAATTTCAATTTTTAAAAAAATCAAAACGATGTCATTTTAGTAAAAAAAAAAAACAAAAGTTAAAGGGTTGCAACCGGGTTTTTGACCGGGTCTAGCCGGGTCACCTTGGGTTTTGATTTTCTCTATTTTTTCTTAAACCCGACCCAGTTCCAGCCCTAGATTAACAGGGTTCCAAGTCGATCTGCCGAGCTGGACCAATTTCTAAAATATGGGTAGAACTCTTAGAACTAATGTTAGGTTTTTCTTAATTTTCACTTAAGAAAAACTGAGCGCAAACATTACTTTTATGAACTATCTTCTCAATAATGATTTTAATAATCCCTTAAATTTAGTGTAAAAGAATATTTTATTTTAGTGGAAGTGTATTTTTTTAATATTAGTAAGTGATGAGAATTTTAAACTTTTTTCTCAATTAATTAAAGTAAAATTACACATGAAATCGATAAATTCAATTAGTTTATTAAAATAATCACTAATAAATCTATTTTATTATATCATGCAAAACTAAGAAGACAAATAATCATATCAATAGGCTGACCATACTTCAAGCGAAAGGAATGGTCATCTTGATAGATGACGCCTAGAAAACAAAAGGAAGAAGAAATAATCTTCTTACCATTTTGACCAATTGAACCTATTGTTTTCACTGCTCAAAAAGGTTCCTTTGTGTTCATAGACGTGTTAATAAAAAAAAATGTTAGGTTTTTCTTAATTTTCAGTTAAGAAAAAACTGAGCGCTACTTTTATGAACTATCTTCTCAATAAGTGCAATGATTTTAATAATCTTTTAAATTTAGTGTGAGAGAATATTTAATTTTAGCCAAAGTGTATTTTTTTATTATTATTAATATGGGTGTTCGGGTCAGCTTGTGCGTATCTCGACTAATCTCACGGGCTCAGAAGTTAACAACCATGTAAGCCTCCAGTAACCATCATATTAGCAATTATAGAGCTTGAATTTGAGATCACATGGGGAGAATTTTAAACTCTTTTCTCAATTAATTAAAGTAAAATTACACATGAAATCGATAACTTCAATTAGTTTATTAAAATAATCACTAATAAATCTATTTTATTATATTATGCAAAACTATTTTATCATATCAATAAGTTGACCATACTTCAAACGAAAGGAATGGTCATCTTGATTGATGACGCCTATAAAACAAAATAAATAAATAAATAAAAAGAGGGAGGAAATAATCATCTTAACATTGTTTTCACTGCTTAAAAAGGTTCCTTTGTGTTCATAGACATGTAAATCATTTTTTAAATCTTATTTAAATTCATAATAACCCGTCGATGTGAGACTTGAGGTCACATTCTTTCTCTTTAAATACGACACATCATTATCACAATCAAGGAGCGAGCCTTGGACGACGAAAGATTCTAAAGATGGTTTCGATGGGTTCAAGAGGCGGTTCTCACTCCTTTCCGGCGAGGGTCCATTTTGAAATCGTAATAAAATTGAATATAAAAGTTGTTTGGGCTTGTGCATTCATTCTGTGCAAGAATCAATAATAAAAGAAATAAAAAATTCGATCCAATGGATCATCCTAAATATTTAACTTTATGAAATCTAACCCTAGAATCTCTCTAATCAAACCTCATAAATCAATATTCTAATCAAAATTACATGGATCGATCGAATCTTACTATTCCATAACACAATAATATCATATGGATAATCTTACTATATCATAACACAACAATCTGACAATTATTTCAATAGTAATTGCCGGCAAAACTCGAAAAAAAAATAAAAGGGTCATCTCTCACTATGGTGAACAACTGCTAAACTAAGGAAATGAATGGTCTCATGATAGGGTCACCACCAAAAAAAGAAAGAAAAAAGAAATAGCCATTACCACTCGGGAAATGCCAACAAAAATCAACCAAAGAAATGGCCATCTCCACATGTAAACTACTTGCGAAACTAATGTCATCTCAACTCTGCAAAGTTGAATTAAGATGAAGAATATATGATCATCTAAATAGTATGATTGCCTGTAAGACCGTCAGCTTCATAGGGTGATTGATTATCTATGATACTGAAGGAAAGGAGTCGTTATCTCGACAAAGAGACTATATGTAGAGTATTTTAAAAAGAAAATTATCATCTTGACAGGGCAATCTCTTATAGGATATTCTGAAAATTAAATAAGTTTATTAAGTTATTAACATATGCCCTTAGTTGTAACAATCATACATAAATTAGAAGCTTGATGAAAGCTTCTTTGGCTCCATTTAAATTTCTTGAGATTTTGAAAGATACATCTACTACTAGAATTTCGCATTTTATCGACGGAATAATATGTCGGTATTTAGATATTGATTCTGCACATAAGATTATTGTTTGTCGAAAAACTTATCGTCGGTGATTTCTATTATGTCAGTCATTCCATTGGTAATATTATCAATAATGAAATTACAGTTGTTGGCATCGTTCTGTCCGTAATACCATCGGTGAGCATGTCATAACACCGATGGAAAATATTATTTTTAATTTCATCGTTGAGTACATGTTGTCAATGGTATTTACTATAATTTTTTTCCAACTATTTGGAATTCTCCGAGGGATTTATTTCATTGGTGATTTTGTCTATCATATTGAGTGGCATTCCATGTAACGTTTTTTCAACTCTCTGGAACTTTTCGACAGAATTAGTTAATCGGTAAGTCCATCAATAATCTGTTTAAATTTCTTTAAAAAAATATAATAAACAAAGTAGAAAAAATTAAAATAAAATAAAAAACCAAATATTTATTAGAGATCTTAAAATCCATCATTTTAAATACAATTCAACTAAAAAAGAGGGGTTGAAAGAGGAGGAGGTGGTGGGTCTTTATCTAGATTGGAGGGGGCAATGACAATATTTATTAGAGATTTTTAAATCCATCATTTTAAATACAATTCGACTAAAAGAGGTGGGTTGAAAGAGGAGGAGGCAGCGGGTCTTTATCGAGATCGAAGGGTGCAATGAGGTGGACCACATATACCACCCATGTATGATTTCAGTTCCATGTACAATTGCTAGAGTTCGGTTGTCACAACACTAAGTCATTTTGTCTCAACATCAAGATGGGTCGTCTGAAACTTATTGGTTAAAAATCGCCTAGAACCAATTGCGAGCATCCAACGATTGAAACACTATGAGTTATCTGCAAATCCTCGGTTGTAGTGTTTGAGATACTGTAAACTCGATTTCTATTAGGTCCGCCAGATGATCTTGCCTCTAACCACAAATCTGAATTGAGTTTTAGATGAGTCAATGGATCGTCCCCATATCTCTTCTACAACCGAGTGTTTTATGTTTCCTGGAAAAAAAAAAGAAAAAAAACAAGTCAACAAATTTAAAAAAAAATAATAACTTAAGAAAAAAATTGTTAAAATCCAACTTACCACAAACTTCTGAGCTTAGTTATCCACAAGTTTCACACATGAGTTTCTACAAAAAAAAAAAAAACTTCATCAGCCTTGGTTCGCGTTCAAGAGTTGTAGCCTGCAAAAGAAAACTGCTATTAGTTAAATATTTTCATATAAAACAACAATATAAAAAAATAGATATAATAAAAAAAGAGTCTTACCATCCGCTTCGCATGTAAAATGAATAGAATGGATCCGCTGGTGTGCGTGGTAATTAAACCGTGAATGTCCATGTTTTGGTTATCCGCACCGAAATGCAACCGCTACACAAAACACTTGGACATCACGTACTAGATGTAATTTGCCTATATAGCCTCCAAGACATGCAATGGTCTGAAATCTCTCCAAACTGCCAAGTCTCTCTAGCAGGAAAGACACTTTAGCTTATTTTTTTGCTTTTTTTTTCATTTCATACAAAAAAAATCACGTAACTTATATGGTAGAAATGAATTATCAGTCAAGATAATTAAAAATAAAATTTTAGTATTTAATAAAAAAATTTAAAAATTAAATTCAATCTTACGTAATTGCATTATGATTCTCTCAAACCCTCCTAGCAACAGCGTTGTCAACCCTATCCTTGCAAAAACTTTCCTTGCACATCAAATTTGTAAAAGAATTAGTTCGTTAAAATTAATAAACTAACTGAATTAACATAATAATAATAAAAAACATTTAAGTACATACTAACCTTGAACTTTCCGAACCTTGCATCAATCATAGGTTTTCATTCAAGGTTTTTGGGAACCTAACTCCATTGAAACAATGACACTTTCATCAATGATTTCATCATCGATGTTATCGTACAGGCACCCTCGACATTTGTAAACCTAAAATTCAATTTGTTAATTGAAATTAATTTTTCAAAAATTATTAATTGTTCTTTATTTGTTAATCGTGTAGGAAAGGAAAATAAACTTACATTGAGTGGCCGGGCTTCCATTGGGCAATGTACTTCCTAATGTATACATCTCACTCTGAACAGACCCCCTCGATAAAGCGCATCGCACTCGATGAGCCTACATCGAGAGAGGCTATTTGTGCCTTAGAAGCCTACTCATGGTCAGCACCTAACGACTCATAGTCATTAGAATAGTTGTTATAAGAACTAGTAATGCTCTTATCCGTATGATGCATAAATAACTTTTTCCTTGGCATCTACACAAATTAAAGGATTAAAAAAAAAGTAATAACATTCCTATACGATAGACTACCTACAATTTAACAACCTGCAAATACGCCTCAATAATATATAGTCACAAATCAGTTGATTTTATTTAAAACAAGTCCTTGTTCTAATCGATTTCTAAATAAAAAATAAAAAAGAGCCGCATAAAAATATAAGGAATCAACCAAGGTATTCTTTTTTCTAACAATTTGGCTAATTTCTAAAATTTCCTAAAATTATATAACCTAACAATTTAGCCAATTTTTAACAAAATTTAAAAAAAAATCATATCTCCATCACAAAAATTATATTTGTATATTAATATTTTCCACACACATGTTGCATTACAAGCAACCTACGATAATTTATATTGAATTCCATTACAATTTTAAAATAAAATTAATTTTATATGAGTAATTTTAAATTACTTTTAAAATTAACATGTTTTCTACCAACAAGTTATTTGAATAATTAATTAATTTCACAACAATATAACATTTTAACCAAAAATAAATTACACAACTAACTTAAATACAATTTACAAAATAACATATCTAATTAAAAATTTACATTAATGAAACAAAATTAACCTAAATTACTCACTATAACAAATAATATATATATATATATAACCTCAAATAAAATTTTACATAATTTAAAATCAATTTATCTTTTACCCAAAAATGCGTTTCCCTCCCGTAATGACAATTTATTTTTCATAAAAACACAATGACAACTTTTTTAAAAAAATAAAAGGAAGAAGAAGGAGTTTGACCTAGAACTTTTCTCCTTGCTAGTGTGGAGAACCTTGATGGAGTGAGAGAGGAAGAGATTGAGAGTGAAAAAATAATAATTAATTAACCCATAAACCTTGGCAAACAAAAAAAAAAGAAGAAGAAAATTTACCTGGTATGGAGTGTTCTCGTGTGAGGATGGAGTGAGAAAAGAACAGAATGAGAGGGAATAAGGAGAGGATGAGAATTCTGACAGAGAGAGAAGAAACGGAGAGGTTATAGAGAGAGTTTGAGAGGAAGAGAGAAGATGGGTTGGTGTTCTAAAGTAAGGGATTCTGGTTTTTTAATTGGAGCTTTCAATGGATTTATCGATAAACATTAAAAAAATATTATTTTTTAATTTCCATCGATAATTCTATTTGTAATTAAGAATTAAACTTTCAATTTAACTTGAAATTTTCCTAACCACCCCCCCCCCAAAAAAAAAAAAAACAAAAAAACAAATTCACCGCTTCATTTTCAGTCCGTCAGTGGTTCGTTCAGTAATTGTCAGTGGCATAGGGGTGTAATTTTTTTTCTTACTCTCTGGAACTTTCTAACATAGTTAATCCATCGGTGATTCCATCTGTAATGGTTAATGGCATGGGGTGTAATTTTTTTCCAACTCTCTAGAACTTTTCGATGGAGTTAATTCTTCAGTAATTCCATTTGTAATGAAAATCATTGATGATTCCATCGATACAAAACAATGTATTCCATATCTAGCCATTCTACAAATGCAATAAAATCACAACATAGTAACACCATTTATGTTTATAATAATAAAATCACAAAAATAAATATTTTATTATTATGTAATAATAAATTCACGCTATTGTAAAGGAACAACCAAGAAATATTACATTAAAGTCTGTTTATAAGGCATTGATGTCTTACAAATTTATCCGATTTGCTTTCCTTTTCTTCAATTTTGTCATCGTCATGTCCATCATAATCTTTTACATTGAGTTGTTGCTCGTCGATATCATCATATTCATCAATTTTGTAAATCCACTAATTGTCAATAAATCATTCAACTCATCAACATCAACATCAATAAAAGTATTTTCAGCAAATTTGAATTTTCTTTGAAGTAGGTAGATGAAGCAACTCAGTATGGATTAACTAAATCATCAAGTTGAAAAATATCATCTCTCGCATTGACTTCATCATTATCATCCTGAACAACTTGAACATGATCCCTAGGTTTGGTTTTAATTACAAACAATCAATCAACCCTAGAATGATGCTTTCTAAAAGAAGGAGTGTTTATGTAATAAACTTGTTGGCATTGCTTGGTGAAAACAAAAACAACATCGATATTATGAAGTCTAGCATTTGTATTAATTTTAACCAAACCATGATGGAGATCTACTATGATTCTTTTATCGGTGGTATCAAACCAATAACATTTGAATAAAAAGACTATTTTGCTTGTTATGATATTGCAATTTAATCACCTCTTCTAACTTTTCATAATAATCAACTTCAAACTCATTTGAAATCGATCCCTTAACGCAAACTCCATGGTTATATGTCTTTCTACCCTGATCATACTCTTCAGTATGAAAGATTTGTCCATTGATAAAATACTCATTATAGCATTTCACTTTTCTTTCAGGACCCAAACATAGTAAATTCAAAATACCAATAGCAGTCCCTCTCAATTGATAAATGTGATACAAAATTACAATTGTTAATATTTAAATAGAAAGGTATAATGAAATTAAGTTTTATGATATAAGAATAATTAAGCATCAATATCAATAAATTGTTCATCTTGTAATTAAAAAATATGAGATTCAATCAAGTGTGAGTTTTGAAATAGTAAAAATTGACGATGTTGCCTACAAGGAATTATTCAATATATCATTTTATGAGAGTATAAGAGAAAAATTATTAAAAAATAATGACATGTTAATTATTGTACTTACTGAATAAAAAGTCTAAATAGCACATAATTGTGTGCATATTTAAATTTGATTTCTGTCAAGTATCTTCTTCTCACTGTATTTTTTGGTATAAGTCATCCAAAATGGGAAAATATTGATAAATTTACACTCGAAGACATTTCCCCACTGTTATCATGTCTTGAAACGCATTTGATTCTTGTTCTCAAGTGAAGCTCGAAGTAGTACGAGATAAATATTGAGATCTCTTCAATAATATAAGCCTCGTATATCGAAGCCTCAACATGCACCTTGATTTTTACTTCTCTTTTAAAGTTAAACAAGTATCTGCATGGAATTAAATGAATGTTTTAAATTTTTTAAAAAAAACAATATAAATTTATTTAGGATGCATGTGTAATCCCTAACCTCTTGAATGGATACATCCATCTATATTGGACAGGACCTCCAACTTTTTTCTCAATGATAAATGTATGGGTAGATGCTATATTGAATTGAAGAAAGATGGAGGGAATATCATCTCAAGTTTGCAGATTGTCTGGATGATATTCATTTCAAGCCTCTTCATGTGTTGGGTATGCAATTTGTTGGAGCATATATATCTCTAAAAAAGATGACTGGTCTTCGTGAGTGCATCTCATATCCCTTTTAGCAATAAATCTCAATAAGCAAGTGAAATGAGTGCTTGCATAAACACTTGGCAGTCATGACTCTTTATTCTATACAATCTGCAATCCTCTAAATTCATCAATCTAGATATATTTGAAGCATGTCCATCAGGAAAACATAAACTCTTAAGTCATTGGTAAACAAAGTAATTATGCATTCTTGTCAAAGGCAAAGCGGGCTTAATTTGGACATTGCGACCTGTGACCCATCATAAATCAACTTCATATTCTTACGGTAACAAAACAAAGGTATATCCATTATAGCCTTCATATTGTCATTTGTCTTCCCTTTCATGTTCATAATCGTGTTAAAAATATTTTCAAAGATGTTCTTTTTAATATGCATGACATTAAAATTATGGCAAAAGAGATAATCTTCCAATAAAGAAGCTCCCAAAAAATACTTTACTTTACTTAATTATGGGTCACTCCAAAGCTAAGAAACTTCTG
The DNA here is from genome assembly GCF_000002775.5 of Populus trichocarpa. Taxonomy (NCBI): domain Eukaryota; kingdom Viridiplantae; phylum Streptophyta; class Magnoliopsida; order Malpighiales; family Salicaceae; genus Populus; species Populus trichocarpa. The sequence continues at coordinate 7,536,783 of NC_037302.2, read as the reverse complement.
TCTATCGGATTGAAAACCAAATACAATGTCATTGTATTGCGACACCATGCCATACAATTCTTCACTCGACGGTACTAGCAGTGCAACATCCCTTTCAACTTTACCAACAAAGAAGTTATTTTTGTTCTTTTTATACTTGTGATTGGTTGGAAAGAATAGCCAGTAGCAATAAAAAAAAAAAGCTTTTAACACTATTTGTTAAGGTGAAGGCTTTGTTTTTTTTCCAAACAGTATGGACATGCTAACTTTCCATGCATGCTCCAACCAGAAACCATTCCATACGCAGAAAAATCATTGATAGTCCACATCAAAGCTGCTTTCATCTAAGAATTTTGTTTCCTCGAGATATCATAAGTCAAAGTCATGGATGACCATAACTGCTTCAAATCGTCAATCAATGGTCGAAGACAAACATCTATATTCTAACATAGACTATTAGGATCGATTATAACCACAGATAAAAATATGAACACCGGCCTCATACACATCCCTGGTGGTAAGTTGTAAATTGTGAGTATCATCTCCCAACAAGAATAAAGAGCAGCAAATGGCCCGAATGGATTGAATCTGACTATACATAAACCAAGACACGTGTTCCTTAATTCCACTAAAAACTGAGAATTCACACTATTAAAATGTTTCCAGGCTTCACACTTGGAAGGGTGCGTCGTCACTCTATCCACAATATCATGTAAATAATGTCATGTCATGTACTCAGCGATCTTTGGTGACATAAATAACATTTGCAGTCTAGGTGTGGTTGGAAAGGAAAGTATTTAAGTTTTCTATGTGCGACAAAAGTCCTTCCCCTACTAGTTCTAAGTTTATAATGAGCATGGCCACAAGTTTTGCACTCGGTTAAATCTGTATTTTCAAGGTAGCACAATATGCAAAAGTTTGGACACATGTTAATTTTTTGTTTTCTTAGGCCAAGAGGTTTTATCATAGATTTAGCAGCATAAAAGTTCTAGCCTATTCCTTTCAGGTAAAATGTTTCTCACTCATTCGACAATTCTATCGTAACCGACCTCACTTAGCCTATGCTCTGACTTAATGGTGAACACATGTCTAATGACCAATAATTTACTGTGATTTATGCACCCATCCCATAATGGTTCGTCAAAGTCTTTCAAAAGATCAAAAAATCTGGTCACGTCTGCATTTGGTTTTTCATCTATGATTGAACATTCACTTACATAACCCTGATTCATTCACATCACATCAATAACAATATTCCTATAAGAACCACTATTGTCATCTACAACTCCATGCACATTGTTAGAACTAGAAGTTGACCCAACCATACTTTTTATCATGGTTTCGTAAGGAACATATGGTTCTCCATGTGTAAACCAACACAAGTATTTTTCCTAGAATTGTTTTTGTAAAAGATGCATCATTATAACATTGGATCGAGAAACTTTTTTATTTTTGCACCTCTTACACAAACATCTAATACTGCCTTCACTAATATTTCTTGAATTAGATAGTGCGTAATTAATAAAACCCTCAACTCCATCACAATAATCCATCATGCGTAACCCTTCGGGTGAAACTCGATACATCAAGAACCCATATAGAATATTGATAACAACATGTATTAATTATGTGATCTAAATAAACTAGCTAATATTGGTTTAACTCAAACTTCTTCAATCTATTTTAATAATACTCTTAAATCATTATCAATTTTCTACAAAAAATTAAATTCCTCCACATTTACCAATATTTTCAACTCAACAATAATTTATAAAATATGAAACATACTAATTAAAAAAGCCATTATTTATTTCATTAAAAAACATCTAAGTCATAAAGTCAAAATCAATTTCATCAAATTACAAACAAATACAACTTCTTAAATCTCAAACAAACTCTAACATGTACAAATCATGCATTTATATAGCAAATTTCTATGGGACAAAGTTATAAAACAAGTAAACACACAAAAAAATTACATATACTAAATCAAAATGCCATAAAAATTAGCATTTTCAAATTGAGTTCGAACAAAAAATGGATAGTTTTGCTTACTTTATGTGGGGAATCCTCAAAAAAATTAAACTAGAATAAGGATGCTGACATAATGAGTGTTGGGGTTACTGGATTTGTGGTGATAAGAGTTTGATTTGTGATAAAATGAGGGGTTTTGTTGTTATTTGCAGGGGAAATGAAGGGAGAAGAAGAAATGGGGAAGGGGAAGAGGGGAGTTCGCCCACCAAGTCATAACTTAAATATTACTGATAGATATTAGCAACAGGTTTATGTCATCGGCAATATCTTTTGTAAGCATGACACATCAATTTTATTTTATTTTTCATTTCTTCTTTTCCCACATTTTTCAATACAAATAACTTTTATCAAGGTAATCTTTCGAGTTTTATCCACGCGCTTTGCAAATTTAGACAATCAAAGAAGAACTTGAGATATAAATAACTTGGTATCGTGATTACTATTTTTTTGGAAGAGAACTGAATTTATTAAAGGAAAACTACCACTTTTATTATAGCATTTCAAATACACTTTTGTGTTGGTGTGAAAAGTGATCCAAGTCTTGGATTATAATAAATAAAGAAATAAAAAGGGTTTAAAACGGAACCGTGAGAGATATTATTTTTATTTGAAAATAAAAACAATAGCCGAAAATGACATTTTCTTACCTCAAAATCAATTTGCAGGAGTAGGAAATAAATTCTAGTCGTATTTAAGAATTATTTGATTTGGAAATCCCAAGGTTAATTGATGTGTTGCTCATCATTATTTAATAAATAAGAGACCATCGGATCCATTTCGAGTTTTTTTTTTCTTCTCACAATATTATTAATCTAGGCAAGAGCATCCTTTCACATCTTGGAGGAGCTTTATAATAAATAAATAAGAGACCATCGGATCCGAGCATTGCATTGAATGGGTACACAGACCACTAAAATAAGTAGTTTCTTTCTCCCAAGGGACAGTCTCTCAATTTCTTTTTGGCTGGTCTCTAGTTGAGTCGATCTCACTAAAAGTCACAGTTCTTAAATGTTAAAGGTGCTGATTCAAATCATTTGAACACGATCATGTAATAATTCAATGTTCGTCAACTGTCAACTAAACGCTTCACAATTTATTAAAATTAACTATTCATAATTTATAATTAAACACAATAAAAATTCACATAACATTTAATTAAATTTAAACTAAATTAATATTTTTTTATAAACCAAATACATCTAAAAATTACCCTAGCTCGTGGACGGGTCTACAAAACCTCAACTTGTTCAACTCGATGATAGACTTATAGCGCTTGTAGAGGGGGATGGGAATCGACAAGCACTATAAAATGATCCATCGGAGATGTTGACTGGGTCATTTACATGATCAAGGGCCAAGAGATAGTTTTGGGTTTGATTTTTCTTAATATATAGTTTTCTACTTATAAGTATAATTTTTATCCTATTGTTGAACTTGCCTATAATATGACCAAAAAATTCAATAGATTTTGTTTTATATAGGGTTAGAATTTTATAATAATAAGAGTGTGGAAAGGTCTTATGATAAAAAATTAGAAGTTATTATATGAGAATTGTATTATTTTTTTAATTAATTTAAAATTTTTTTTTTATTTATAAATTTTATATAATACAGCTTTCTTAATTTGCACGGATTCCTTGTGTGGAATGGACATATAGGCAGCAGCTTGAGGAATTATTTAGCAAGTGGTTTCTTTTTCTTGCAAGTCAAAGTTTCAATATTGATTAAGGATTCCAAGTCATCAGCTTTTCCATGTGTTTCTCGAGGAAATAAAATCCGCAATTCAAGGGGACCAAGTCAGCACATCACAAATCTATGCAAGGGAGGTTTGTTTCAGCAACTTGTTTTGGGTCATGTGTGGCAGCAGTGTTATTTATTATAGATTTGTATTTTTATTATTTATTTTATAAACTTTGGGTTATTTTATTTGAGTTTTAATGTCAGTTCATTGGTCCATTAGAGTTAAGTTTATTTTGATAATATAAAAAAAATTTGTAAGGATTATTATTTAAATTGAATTATTATTGATTTTGCCGCAACTTTTGAGTGCTTGTGTGAGGATTAGTCATATCTATTTGTTCTTTACTGAACAGTATTGAACTTATTAAAGATCACTTCGTTTTTCTAATGTTTTTTTGTTATACTTCTAGTTTACAATTCCTTATAATTGTTGGGTCGGAGTTTTCATTCCAATAACTTCGGTGTCTTGATTTAGGTAATCATTGTTTTAAGTTTTTAATATCTTTAAATATGATTTTTAAGTGTATTATTTGGCTACAACACATCCTATCTCATCAAGTCCTTCACGAGTAATGGTATGCTACTATTTGAGCCTCTCATAATAAATAATGCACATAATGAATGCATTAATTTGCACTTTTCATTGAGACTATTGTCATGGAGGAGGGGGAGAGGGTGGTGGTGTCGCATCTACTAGTTTGTGGATTTGCGGTGGGGTAGATAGAGAAGGGTGGGTTAATCAAGTTCAACCATTGAACCATTGTGCGCCATGTACACACGCCGAACCATTAGGAAGAGAAGGTTAAATTACTTTTGATTTTTAAATTATATTTTATATTTATTAAAATATCAAATTATTTCTTAATTAACTTGATTATAACTAAAAAACTATTATTAAAATATATATAAAAAAAAAAACATTGGACGCTAGTTTTTTTTTTTTTAAGAGTAATTTAATCATTGCATTATACTTAAAAAATGTTAAAAAATTGATCTACTCTCTGTCAATTCAACAATGACAACTAATGGGTCCTTAAAAAAAAACTAATTATATTGAAGTTCATTGATTTTATTAAAGATGACAAAAGCATTATTATACTATTAAAATTCATAATGTTTTTTCATGTGTTTATAGTTAACATTTAGCTCTTTTATGTTTTTGTTAATAATTAGTCTTTTTTTAAAATTAAAAAAAAATAAAAGAACAGTAACTTTAAAGTTATAGTTATGCAGCATAGGTGGAGTGTCATTGTATATTTTTCAAGTAGATGGAGTAGATGGATTTAGATAATATTGATAAAAGTTGTTTTTTAAAATATTTAAAATATATATATATATATATATATTAAGATAATATTTTTTATATTTTTTAAAATTTATTTTTAATATCAGTATATCAAAATAATTCAAAAATTTAAAAAAAAAACATGTTCAAGTCAGTTCAACCTAAACGGAATTTAAGTATCAAACAGATGTCGTTAGTAACCCTATCATAAAAATCTTGTGTAAACCAACCATGATTTTGAAAAGGCTATTCCTAACTAGCCTAATTGTCATCCCTGGCACACTCACTAGGGTGGGATTCAATCATTTTTTTACCTCATCATTGTCTTTAGACATTACAGGGATTCCAGAGTTTGAGTTACGCACTTGCTGTGTTGTTATCAACAGAAATTGGGTTCAAAATTGCAATGTATTGTTGGCATCGAAACCAAAGTTCAAAGGGAACTAGATCCCAGATACAAAAACAAACAAGCAATAAGGTTACAGTAGCACCAAAATCAAAAGCATCTAAGCATATTTACTGGGAACTAGAAGCAGCACCACGACTCAGAATCCCAGAGCTTTCGCCGAGGAACAAATTGAAAAATCCCAAGCCCCTCAACCAAGAATGGGGAAGATGCGGGTAACATGCTCTAAAGGAATGCTATCTGCAGTGTTCTTCTTTAGCTCAGGATGGTTAAATTCATTACTGGGTAGGACAATGAGCTGTACCTGCCCATGACCCTTCTCTAATGTCCAACCACAATTGGACACCTGTTGTTCCAGGAACTTGTCCAAGGATAGACCTTCAATGTTGATAGCCTGCCACATGCATGCCCAGTTAAGTAAGATTTTGGCATGGACGATATAACTAAAGTTGATATAGACAGATATACTTGAAACGTGTACGAATCTTTCTCATCACATCAAATGAAATGGATGCAGAAGATAAACGCAAAGTATATGGGAAAAAAAACCTTTCAGCTAAGCATCGAACGTTATACTTCATGTTTAAAAGAACTAATGACAAGCATGCTATTTTCAAAATCAAACACCATTTTACCTACAATCTACTATGTCTTTCTTGTCAGTACAGCAAAACTGTTACTAATTTAATGCAGGTCTGCGACATGTTTTCAGCTTTTCTAAATGATACAAGATTTCCACCACTGATTTCAATGTATCAAACAAACCACAGAACAGACAAAAATAAAGCAAAGTTCAACATATATATTACACAAGAATTTTCAATGCATGAAATGGAAGAATACCTCAGCCAGGATAGACCTAGGAACCTTTTGATAAGTCAAAGAAAGTAGGTGAATTGCATAGGTTTGGATTGCTTGCTCAAAACCTGCATTCAGACCACTTATAAACCAAAGGACACGCTATACAAACAAACAAAAGAAAGTACACGAAGGCATCACCAATAAAAGTGGGAACAATAAAATCACTAACTTGATAGCATAAGCAAGGGAAGTCAAACTCTCTTTATTTGTAGGGCAGAATGAAGAGCATGATTGTACGCTAATCAAAACTACCACAGCCTATAATTACCAACACAAGCAAATCCATGCATAAGCTCGCTTACATGACATATTTAACTCTAGCAATTTAGACCTCTTATATGCCAAAATACACAAACATACAAAAGAGATATAGAAGAAGGCATCACCGGCAACAGCAGGAGCCATATGATCACCGACTTGGTAACAAAAGCAAGGGAAAACAAACTCCCTTGACATGTGAAGAAGAAATGAGATGGGGAGAGAGATCACATGTGAAGAAGAAACAAAACGAAGAAAATAAATGAAGAAGAAACAAACAAAAAGATGTACTTGATTCTTTGGAAAAGAATGGCTTGCCAAATGTGCCTCCAGCTCTATTTTGATGATCCTTTTTAAATTTTAAAGCTCTATTTTGATGATCCTTTTTTATTTTTAAACCCTACTCTTTACTTTTACAAACTCTATGTCTGTACCCTTAAATTATTTTTGGTGGTGAATGGAAAGAATATGGACAAATAGGTCAAAACACATCAATTAAAAAAAAGGAAAAGAACATATATTTTGACCAGCACTCGCTTTAGCGCCTAGTGCTTGCACTCTAGGCAAGCGCCTAGTTAAATCATCTCGCTCGGAAAAATAAAAGGTGATGGGGTCTCGCGAGCGCAAAAGGCGCCTCTTGACAACACTGCATGTACTCTTGTTATTTGTAAAGATGATCTAAGACCTCTAAAATGTTAGTCCTTGAACGTTAATTACATGTCTATCTAGACAATTAGGCAACAGAGACAACAAAAGGGTATAGCTAAGGATAAGAAAGCAACCATCAGAAACTAACTCTTACCTGGGACGGCTTCAACTATGTGGCGATTCTTTGCAGCTTCATCCCAGAATTGACGGAACCTTCCTGTCTGCAAATGAAGACGTAGATGATTTATTATCCATTATTTCACACAAATGTACATGTCCAAGTCCAGTAACAGAGCAGAGATGTACCTCCAAATAATGTGAGAGAACAATCAGTGTCTTGAACTGTTCCTCCATTTGCTGAAAAGTATATAAAATGAATAAAGAATTAAATAGATAACCAGCATACCATCTATGTTTTTAAAGGACCACTTCAACTCAACTCAGGAAAAAAAAAGTTAAAAAACCAGACATTTGGATTTCATTTATTACATCACAGTTCCCAGAGAACAAACTGAATCCCGCGATAAAGCCTCCCCTTATCGTACTTATCGGACTTTGAATAATGTCAAAATGCATGATTTCACACAGTTTTACAGGAGCATGGGGCAAAAAAGGAGAGAACATACCACTCGTTCTGGAATCAAAAAGAGACAAAGGCCAAAATCAGGAGCTGGCATTGCCATGAGTGCCTGTTCCAAAAAGGAGTTAGCAAGCATTACAATCTAATAAAGCATTTAAAATCATTTAAGCTTAAGGGCTTTAACCGTCTAGACCTTAATGAGAATACGAGCCACAATCTGGGTGCTCATTCTCTCTGGCTCGAACTGCAATTGAGTAAAAAATAACAAAAGTAACAACAACAAAGCACAAACATTAATATTATCAAATCAAATTTAAGTAAGACAAGACTTAGTAAACAAATACCTGATAGAGGCGAAGAAGGCAAAGATTTGCATCCAGACTGTATGTTAGCGAAGAAACCTGTCAAATATTTTTTCTCCTTAAAAACAGTGAAAAACGAAGAAAAGAGAAACAAAATAGAGAGAGAGAGAGAGAGACCTGTTCGTTAACGTAGTTTTCGAGATCGGGGAGGATGTCAGGATTGTAGGGATTGACGGCAACCAGCTGCTCCACTGTGTATGAGACTACTTCTTCTTGTTGTTGTTGAGGTTTCTGAGGAGCCTCTCTTTCCCTACCCATTCTTTTACCTTTTTTTTAATTTCGAATTTAATTTTTTATGACTTATTATCTATCACTGATTCAATTTTTAATCTGTGAGATGGTTTTAAGAGAGCGAGAGGGATTGCGAACAGATGATGAAGAAGGTTTTCTTTAGGGTACAGAAAACATTAACAATAAATTTCTTTAAAATACCTCTATGCCCCCCCCTCCCCCTTTTTTTTTTTTTTTTTCCTTTTTTCCTTTTACGAGTCAGAATTATTTATTTATTTATTTATTATTATTATTATTGGATACAGGCGAGTACTTGTTTATTCTTTAGGGTGGGATCAAGCTAGGGCTGAGCATTTTCGATTCGGTCCGGTTTTGGATCAAAATAAACAACCAAATCGAATTTATATTTTTTTAGTTTTTGACCCGAACCGAACCGAAAACCGATTCAAACCGATTAATTTCAATTCGGTTCGGTTCGGTTTTTTTCCCTTCCAAACCGGTTCAAACCGAAATTATGATGCTCAAGCTAATTTCAGATTCAATCCACTCCTTCTCCAGGGAATGTTACAAGGCCTACCAATTGCAAACAAATAGAAAGCATTAAAGCAATTCTCAGCATCATGCATGCACCCAAATCTCATCATATTGAGGTCACCAAAGATTAGATCGAGTCCATGATTACTGGATTCAACCAGAAGCATTTTCAAAAGCAATTACCAAACATCGCCGCAGGGAAAGAATTAATCAGAAGCATGATCTGAGAGATAAACATAAAATTGTCAAGCACCACAAAACCACAATATTTGGGCCAAGAACATGCAGATCCGAGAGATGAGAGACAGAGATAAAGAGCATGGAAGAGAATAAAACAGATTTAACTCAAATCATTTGAGAGATGAGAGACAGAGAACAGGGAGAGGGGGCGGCTGAAGGAGATGGAGCTTAAGCAAAGGAGCATGGAGCAGGAGTTTAACAACTAATGAGTAACAATCGTGGAGCTGAGCATGAAGAAAAATAAAAGAGGAGAGATGAGGGGGAGATATAGAGAGCAAAGGAAGGGGGGAGATGCAGAGATGTAGAGAGCAAAGGAAGGGAGGGGGGAGATGTAGAGACAGAGAGCAAAGGAAGGGAGGGAGGGGGGGGCGGCTGAATGTAGGTTTAGGGTTAGGAAACTTTCTATTTATACTTGTTTTATTTTTAAGTGGTGGCCTGGTTGAACCGGTTCGGTTCGGTTCGGTTCAATCGGTTTTAGACTTTGAAAACCGAATCGAACCAGTTTTTTTGTAATTTTTTAATCGGTTAATTCGGTTTTTTTTCGGTTCGGTTTTTTCGGTTATTTTTTTTCCGGTTTTCTCGGTTTTCTTGGTTTTTTGGTTTTTTTGCTCACCCCTAGATCAAGCTCGGTCCATAATAAATATTAGTTAACTCACTCGCACTTATATATAGATAAAATAATTTTATTTTTTTAGCAAAAAAACAAATAAATATGTAGATTCTTTCAATATGTTTTTGGCTATAAAAATAATTTTAATGAAAAAATAAAAAACTTATATATGCATTTAATTAAATAAATCAAATATTATATATACTAATAAATGTAAGAAAAAAAAAGAGTTAATGATAAGTAAAGTCTAAACTAAAAAAACCAAAAGATAGATATAGATCAAGATATTTGATCTCGCAATACGGGGTATGTACCTAGTTGTGTATAATAATTTTGCTTCTTTGAAAAAAAATTATTTAATCAAACAATTATTCATTCCAAAAAAACGATGTTCACCTAATAAAAAATTATTTTCTTTTTCAAAATATCAAAAATGAGCATCTCATACTTATATTTAATTAATTAATTTAATCTAATTAAAAAATAAAATATCTTTAAAAACTAAATTTTAAAAAGAACAACAAATAAAAAGACCTGATATAACCGGAGTTATTTTCAAAATCAATGAAAAATCATATAGAAGAAAATTTTTAAAAACTAACAGAGTTCAATCTCCAAAAAAATAAATTTTGAAGGATGAAATAAATAAAAAATGAGCTTAGAAAAAAAATAAACTTGGGTTAATCTCTCAAACCCACAACCCATGCAATTCTAGACCCTAACTCAATTAAAAAGCTAAATTCTCAACCAATTTAATGTCGAAAGATGAAGCCAAAAAAATATCAATTTAAAAAATTTACCAAAGTTAAAAAAATAACAATAAAAAAATAAAGATCAAATTTAATAGGAAAAGAAATTGAAGAAGGATGAAATCGTTAAACAAAATCCAATCATAAAAAATAATTCAAACGAAACAAATATCAATAAAAAAAATAAGGACGAAATCTGACATAAAAAATTAAAGAATGATGAAATTAAAAACTCAATTTCATAAACTACTTCAAATAAAACAAATAGCAATCAAAAAAATAAAGACAAAATCTGAAGGAAAAATAAATTGAAGGGTTGTTTCGAAATTTTACAGGGTTAGAGCAAAAATCAAGGTGTAGAGAGAAAAAAAGAAAAGGTTATCAGTACCAAATCGGAGCTCCTTCCACCACACGTAACACCAGAATCGAGAGATCGCTGAGACGATTCGAACGTCGTCCTGAAAACTATCGTTTGGTCGTCTAACACCTTTCCACGCGTAGCTCGAATGGTGCGGGAGCAACCCACGCGGTGACGAGTGTAGTTGCGTCAACAATTTTTTTAATAATATTGTATTTTTCAAATTACTAAATTGCTCCTCCATCGACCTGATTATATCGAAAAAAAATCATAGTGAAATCACCAAAACACCCCTGACAACTAGTGAATGTGGTTTTACTTTTTAAGAGTAATTTAGTTATTTTACTATGCATAAAAATACAAAAAATCTCATGGGCATCAATTTTAGAAAATTTGATTCAAAGGGTAATGTAGTCATTTTACTATGAATAAAAAATAAAAAAAGGGATCAATATACCCCCTATCAATATAGTAATGATCAATAAACCCTTGTAAAAAAAATCCATAGTACCTCCGATAGCTAGTAATTTAGTTATTTTTCTTGTTTTGAGAAGAGCAAATGGACTTTTACTATCAATTGCTACAATGATTTTTCCAAAGTTTTTAGATTTTCATATAATTGTTTAGGATTTCAAAATCAAATCTAGTTCACATTTTTTTTTCTAAATAAAATAAAATCAAGCTTGAGTTTTATATTTATCTTCAAATTATTTCAAGTTTAATTCACTATTTTTTTAATCAACTCTATCTTCTTCATTAGTACACAAAATGAAATAAAAATAATAGTTTTAAGATAAATTTTAATTGAAAATTAACAATTTTTATTTCAATGTTATATATTAGGGTGTGTTTGTTTTCCGGAAAGTGGTTTCCGGGAAACCACTTTCCAAACTTTCCCGTGTTTATTTGCCATTAGAAAAGTTGGTCAATGAAAAATACTTTTCTATTAAAGAAAAATTTGGCTTGATTTTCAGGAAAATGTTTTCCTTTTATTTTGGACGGAAAACACTTTCCAGAAATTGTGAAAATTTTAAAAATATCATATTATTTGCTGATTATATCCAATTCGGTCCTCAAACTTTGATTGCTGTATGTTTTGTTTGAATTTTGTTTTTCAATTTAATCCCTTAAAATTTGATTTAATTTGATTTTTATATTAACTTTGGTTCTTATTTTTATTATTGTTATTTACTTTTCTCTTATTATTTTTTTTATTAAAATTTTTTATCTATCAAATTTGGTCCTCGGTCTTTTGATTGTTACTTATTTAATTTAAAATAATTTATGAAATTATAATTATTATTATTTTAGTTTCATCATCTTTTATTTTTTTTTATCTGTTATATTTGATTATTATTTATTTTATTTGAGATAATTTATGAACTTAGATTTTTTTCAATTCCATTCTCATTCAACTTCTTAATTTGTAAGATTTGTTCCTTATTATTTTAATAAACTTGAAAAAAAAACATTAATAAGCTATTTTCCAGCTCATTTTCTATAACATAACCAAACACTGGAAAGTGTTTTGCAACTTATTTTCCATAACACTACCAAACATCGAAAAATAATTTACTTTCCCGGAATTCACTTTCCAAGAAAACCACTTCCCAAAAAGAAACTACTTTCTTGCAAACAAATGGGGCCTTAGTCTCTTACTTCAATTTATATATATTTTATAATTATTTTGTATCCATGAAATAACATAATATTATTTTATAATAAGGTTTTTTTTAGAATAAACATACAAAAATATATTTTATATTCACAAACATTTCAAGTAAACTATTTAAGTTTGTTTATAATAATATTTAAGTTTGATTATAAAAATAATCAAACTTTAAATCTAAGTTTAAATGACTTTTTTTTATTATAGTTTAACTCAAGCATAGTGATTTATCTTACCATCTATTTTTCCGATAAGACTCCAAAATTAAATTATTTTAACTCGAGTCTTATATAAGGAGTTAACACTCTAATAAATATGTACATGAGAAGATACCACACTTCCTTATTTCTTTTCTTTTTTTTTTCATAAATAGGACCCTATAACCAATAATAGATGGTTAAGAACCTGTTTATTTTTTTTATTTTAAAAGTATTTTTTTTTAAAATGAAATTCTTTAATTTTCGTTCTTTGTTTCAAATTAATTTTTTTGATGTATTGATATCAAAAATATTTTAAAAAAATAAAAAAACATTATTTTAATGCATTTACAAGCAAAAAACACTTTGAAAAGTAACCGCTACCATACTCTCAAACACCTCCTAAATAGTCACAAAATTAGCGTTAGTAGTTAGCGGGGTAAAGGGATTACTACAACGAACTAAAATGGACATCAATATATAAATAAGGGGTTACTCTTGCCTTCTTTAGTACTTGGACATTTTCTAATCTCTAATACTCTAGAGAAAGGAGTTGAACTTACGACCTCTTGCAATTGTAAGGAACTCACCACCACTAGACTAGAGGCTTATTGGTCCTCGTTTCCTTATTTCAGGTATCCAGCTTTGGTATTCGATGTCATAATGGATTTTCAAAATTAAACTCATCTAAATGCACTAGGCTGATGTAAGGGTGCCCCCGTAAAATAGCTACATTAGAGAGATTTTGGTCTTGAGTAACATGTAAACTAGTTCAAAGACACCCCTTATTGAAAAACAAAGTTAGTAAGAGAAAATGTACAAATATGAAAAAAAAAACGACATTAAATTTCATGTTCAAATGAACGGTTTCACTTGGTTAAGTGCAAAACGACATTGTTTGGCTACTTTTGAGTAAAAAACAATGTTATTTTGTTAGAAAAAAATAAAATATTTTTTAAATGTTTATCCTAACTTACAAAACGATCCTTGATATTTTTTATAGGTTTCCACTTTTAAATGTAAAACAACATCGTTTTGATTCACCCATGAAGAATCTTGAATGTTCATTTAATGTAATCTCATTTATATGTTATAACCTATATTTGTTAGTGTATATTCTTTGGATTCAATCGGTTGGTTACACATGACACTGACTTTATTTATGTAAGAAATATATTTATTAATAATAAATATATTCTTTATCTTTGATATTCATTTATGTTTGATTAATGAGTTTAGAGTAAATATAAAGTTCTTGGAATAAAAATTCTTTGAAAAGGAAATTATAGAGTGATTATAATTATGAGATTCTTATTGTATCAAAGCATTATTCCTAAATGTTCCTAGTCGATGCTCTATTAAGATTTGACATTAATTAGAGTCATTGAGACTGTTACATATTATGTTATTTATGAAAGAAAGTAGTTGTTTTCATAAGTTAAGGTATGAGGGATACATGGAACTAATATGTGGGTTAGGGGTGAGCAAAAAAACCGATAAACCGATTAAACCAAGAAAACCGGAAAAAAAATAACCGAAGAAACCGAACCGAAAAAAAAAACCGAATTAACCGATTAAAAAATCACAAAAAAATTCCGGTTCGGTTCGGTTCGGTTTCGGTTTCTAAAGTCTGAAACCGATTGAACCGAACCGAACCGGTTCAATCAACCAGCATTTAAAAAAAAAACCACTATAAATACAAACATTTCCTAACCCTAGCCGCCCCCCCCTTCTCTCCCTCTCACTTCACCCCCCCGCATCTCACGTTACCCTCCCCCCCCACCCTCTCCCTTCTCTGTCTCTCACTTTACCCTCTCACTTCTCTGCCCCTCACGTTACCCTCCCCCCCCCCCCCACCCTCTCCCTTCTCTGCATCTTTCTCACTTTACCCTCTGCCTTTGATTTTCCTCCCCTCCCTTATAGATTTGGTTCCTTTGGGTTTTAATTTTCTTGTTGAGTCTGTGCCACAAATGGAATTGGAATAGTAGATCCATTCCTCCCTTCTCTGCATCTTTCTCACTTTACCCTCTGCCTTTGATTTTCCTCCCCTCCCTTATGGATTTGGTTCCTTTGGGTTTTAATTTTCTTGTTGAGTCTGTGCCACAAATGGAATTGGAATAGTAGATCCATTCCTTTTCTTTTGTTTTTCATATCCGTGGATTTCTACAAGCCCCTGCCATTTGATTAATTACAATGAAATGGATGAACTTTCCCTCGAACAATCAACGCTATGTGCAGTTGAACGTTGTTGCGGTCAAGGTTGTAGGAGAAGCAGAGAGGACCATTGGGTTTGAACCGGTTTGGAAGGGAAAAAAACTGAACCGAACCGAACCGAAATTAATCGGTTTGAACTGGTTTTCGGTTCGGTTCGGTTCAAAAAATTAAAAAAAAATAAATTCGGTTTGGTTGTTTATTTTGGTTTAAAACCGGACCGAACCGGAAATGCTCAGCCCTAATGTGGGTACTTATCAAATGACATATACACTGACCCGCATGAAGATTTTTTATATAGAGATCACTTATGTCTATGGAAAGACTCACGTGTCAATTTATAAGTGATCATTAGACTTGAGATCATCAAGTTATCTTATATAGAGAATGTTATGTTTTTATCCTCATTACTTGTTGTCTTAATCAATGGTAACAAATAGGCAAATATTGGGTATTGCATGAACTATATGAAGATATTTGAATGATCAAGAAAGGATTCATCACCCTAGGTGAATTGGAAAAAATGTTTAACATATTCTCAAATAGTGTTGATTATGAAATCCTTACACAAGATAGAACGAGATTTAAAGAGAGTTTCAAACCTTATTCAAAAAATCAATGATTATAGTGTTGAAAACAAACATGTTTGATATAGCATATACACTCAATGCTATAATGTCTAAATTAAAATTTCTTTATAAAGAGATAATAATTACATTAAGAAACTTGTCACTTAAACGTTAAGTTAAACCACTTATGATTTTTCTAATATTTAGAAGATCATAATATATTTCTTGATGGTGCCCTTGTTCTTCAAATATAAATTAATTAATTGATGAATTGATAATAAATTAAATTATTTAATTCATTTAATCATATTTTATTTAGGGCATGACTTATATTTGGCCTAACATATTTGCGAACTTAATGGGTCATACATATAAGAATTATTGGTTATAAATTAAATTAGAATAATTAATCAAGAATGATTGATTGTAAATAAGTTTTAGAAACTGAAAATTAGAATGTAATTAATATAGAGGATTACAATTCTAAACTTAGCAAAATCAAGAAAAGACTTGGTTGCATAAATTTCTAAAACTATCATAAAATAATATATGTAATATTATTCAGGAGACAAAGTGATATTTTGATATTTATAAGGTTATTAAGTTTTCTCTATAAATAGAATGTTATGCCTTATATTTTCTACACAAAAAATATTGTACACATTTCATCTATACAAATAGGCAGAGTAGAGAAAAGAAAGAGCTAGCATATAAGAAATGGTGACTCCTCTCTCCTAAAAAGAGCTTTATATGTCAGAATAAGTTATATTTTCTACACACTAGTGATTTGTGTGGATTATTATTTTCATAAACCAATTTTGTATGTCAGAATAAGTTATAAATAATCATAAAAATAAAGAAATAACTATATAAAAAGCAAAAAATAACATGCAATTAGGAATAAAATTATACAAATAATTGAAATTTTACAAGCCTAAAACTAAGTGCAGGAAGAAAAAAAATCAAGTATAATTTTAGGTGTAATTGGAGACTTAATTGAAAAGTAATTAAGGAAAAAGGTTTAGCTTGTCTTTAATTAAAATATTTGAAGAACCAATTACTAAATTGGAAAATATAGTCAAATTAAAAGGATTAATTAATTTAATTAAGGATGAAATTAAAAATAAAATCCAAGATTAAAACCCTAATTAATTGAAAATCCAAAAAGCAAGGGACTGCAATGAAAAAGGCAATAAGATTTTAGGACTCAATTGAATTCTTAGCGTTTCCAAAAACCCAGCCAATTCAATCCCAAGATTACATAAATTTAATCCCAAAAATCCAACAATCAACCCCTAGTCAATTCTCAGCAAATCCATCCCTAATTTTCTACAATCAAGATAAAAATCCAGTCTAATTTCCATCATCAAATTCCATAATTGTAACCTTTCTTTTCCATTTAAAAAAGGTCAACATCATACACAGGGGGTAGGAATTCTCACTCTAAAACCCACCCCAACAATTCCATAGTATTCTCTCCACAATTGTTATTACTAGATATTGTTAACACAAAGAATAGTTGTAGCCACTAGAGGGAACTGCCAACAACACTTCTCAGTCGAAAATCTAGCCTTGAACCACCACATACTAGCATCACAAACCATACTGAGGTGAGCCTTTTGCACAATATACATAGAATATGGGCAAATAAAGGGTCCGGTTGTATACTACTTAGAAGAAGGTATCATTGGACAATATACCATGTTGGGAGCACCTTACCAAAATGGTGTTGCTGAAAGATAAAATTATGCCCTTATGGATATGGTTAGGAGTATGTTAGGAAGCAATGAACTACTCTTATTTTTGTGGAGTGAAACCTTAAAGACATCAATGAATATCTTAAATAAATTTTCATCAAAGGTTGTTTCTAAAACACCATTTGAATTATGGAAATGATGGAAACCCAATTTAAGATATTTACATATTTAGGGTTGTTCTGTTAAGGTTAAAGTATATCATTCACAATTAAAGAAATTGGATCCTAGAATTGTAAGCAAATATTTTATCAACTATGCAGAAAATTCTAAAGGTTATAAGTTTTATTATCGCTCAAATACTCTTAGAATTGTTAGGGTAAGAAATATTAAGTTTATAGAAAATAATGATACTAGGGGGAGTTATATTTCTTGAAAGATACAATGCGAGAAAACACGAGATCAAGACAATACTCTCGTAAATAAAGATACCTTGGTTATTCCCAAAGTATATGAAACCTTTGGTATTTTGGAGGAACAACTAATTCAAGAACTACCATCTTAAAAGGAACAAGTCATCATTGAACCAAAGTTCAACACCCATAAGTTATGGGTGAAAATTAAGATGTTAGAAGATCATCAAGAGAAAGAAAACAATCATTTCAGATGACTATCTAGTATACCTAGTTGAATTTGACTTTGATATTGGACTAGAATATGATCTCATTATGTTTTCACAAGTTATGAGTAGGGAAAACTCTAAGGTTTGCTACAATATATTGAAAGAAGAGATGGACTCTAAAGCTAAAAACCAAGTATAATAAATAATTGAGTTACCAAAATGAGTTAGAGCTATAGGCTGTAAATGGATCTATAAGACCAAATAGGACTCAAATGGTAACATTAAGAGATATAAAGCTAGATTGGTAGCCAATGGTTTCACACAAATAGAAAGCATTGACTACCATGATACATATTTCCTAGTATAAAAAAAGGATTCATTTAAAATCATAATGACTCCAGTAGCTTATTTTGATCTAGAGCTATACCAAATGGATGTGAAAACAACTGTTCTTAATGGAGTTCTAGATGAAAAGGTATATATGGAGAAACCTGAAGGATTTTGTTATGACAAAGGTAAGAAATTAGTTTACAAGTTAAAGAAGTCATTTTATAGACTAAAACAGGCCTCCCAAAGTTGGTATTTAAAATTTTATAATGTTGTTACCTCTTATGGTTTTATTGAAAACATTATGGATAACTTGTATATACTTTAAGTTCAATGGGAGTAGGTGCATTTTCTTAGTCTTATATGTGGATGACATCCTATTTGCAACCAATGATGAAATTTTGCTAAAAAATACTAAAGAATTTCTTTCAAAAAACTTTGAAATAAAGGATATAGGAGAAGCTAGTTATGTTATTGACATAAATATTCACAGAGACAGGTTTAAAATGACATTATATATGTCTCATAAAATCTATATTGAAAGAGTTCTAAAGAAATTCAAGTTAAGTGAGTGTAAAGCTAATGCAACATTCATAGTGAAGGATGATAAATTTAATCTAAGTCAATATCTGAAAAATACTTAGAAAACAAGAAATGAAAAACATTACTTTATGTATTTTCGGTTGGCAATTTGATACCTAATTAGGTATGTACTAAGCATGACATAAGATTTGCAATAAAAATGCTCGGTAGATATTAAAATAATCTAGGAATTACTTATTACAAAGCCTACAAGAAAGTTACAAGAGATGTCTACAAGGAACTAAGAATTACATGTTATGTTATAGACATGTCGACAATTTAAAAGTGGTTGGATATCCAAATTCAAATCTTATACAAATAAGTTAATGTAATCGAATTATTAAATAATTGATTGTATATAATATTAATAATAATAATTAAATAACTAGTATTTAATCATCCCGTTGTTTAAGATATAGCTAGTTTTCTATAATTCAATAACCAAGTAATAATATTGGAGTTTATTGTGCCACTAACTAAACAATTTTATTCCGTGAGAATCTAATTTTGTATTCAACTCAAAGAAAAGGTTTCCCAGGTATTATGCTCGGTAACAGTAAGAATATTTTCAGATATTTTAATATACTAATATTAAAAATAAATTTTATAATATATATATATATATATATATATATATATATTATTTTAACATATTTCTAAAAAAAACATTTTAAAAATAATATCTACTATATTTTTAAACATGAGTACAACCCGGCTATAGTAGATGAGTCAGCCCTATTTGTTTTTTTGTTTCAAAAACGTTTTTTAAAATATTGAATTTTTTTTTTAAATTAATATGTTTTGATGTTTTCAGATCATTTTAATACACTGATATTAAAAATAATTTTTAAAAAAATAAAAAAATATTATTTTGATATATTTCTAAATAAAAAATACTTTAAAAAACAATCATATTATAGATACGAATCCATATATAAAATTTAAAATGTAAAAAAAAAGAAAACAATAATAAGATGAACAATCGAACTCCCAACAAAAAGCGAGAAGGTAAATAAGTGGAGATTTGAGGACGCTTGGAGTACAAGAGAAGTCATATGAGGAACAACAAACAAATTGTTGTCCCATCATCATTATTTATAAGGTTGTGCCCCCCACCCCCCACCCCCCATAATAAATAAATAAATAAATAAATTACTTTTGTTTTAGATGATAATTTCAGGTCAACGACGGAACGATTTCTCAACGGCCCATTTCTCTTCAAACCCGTATGTCTTTTGCCTGCTGAAAAACCATCAAATACTATATACTATGCTAATACTGCCTTTTGTATCAATTAATTTATTCCTCCTTCATTCTTTCTCTATGCTTGTGGTTGCTCCCATGAGTCATTAAAAGATGTCATACATTATATAATATTAAAAGATGTCATACATTATATAATATGCTCATCTCTCGAAAATCTTATTTTATCCCAACACTACAGAATCTGATTAAAAAAAACATTGTTAATTAAAATTAATATTGCCTATATTGTTAATTTAATATTGATGAGCAAGCCTACCCACAATATAAATTTATTGTTAGTTAATAATATTAGTATTACTAAATAACTGTTCGGTGAAGAATTCAGATTTTAACGTCATATATTTTAACGTCATAATATCTACTGTCCAGCTTAATTTACGCTATCAAGTATATTTCTAAATACATTGTTCTACATTGGATTAAAATTTCAGGTTAATCGGAGTTCGGTGAGGTCTTGCCATACAAGTTAACAGATGCAATATGATTTTTGTTATTTGTTGTTTTTTTACTTGTAAACTTTCTATTTGAAGATAATTCTTTTCCTTATAATGCAATTATATTCGGCATGTTAATGGTTGGACTATTTAATGGCATATTTTTTTTGGATGAATTATTTCTTTATATTAATCTGAATTGTTTTAAGGTTTTATTTGATGTTTTATTTTATTATTTGAATATTTACAGTTTAGGGTTTGTGTTTTAGTTTGGGTTTGCTTTGATCTAAAATCAATATTTTATGACTGTTTTAAATATTAAACTTGTGTTAACTGATTATTAGTTTGGGCTCATAAACTTACATTTTCCGTGATCCGATATTATTTTATGGTTTTTTTTTTTATACTTCTCATTTAGAAGTTGTTAATCATGGATGAAGTTTGTTTCAATAGCTTTGGTGTTTGGATTTACCTACTCCATGTTTCATATTTTTATTAAACTTGATTCTTTCGTGGGTTAACTCAGAGTGAAACTATTTAGTACATGCAATTAATGGCACAACTCTTTAAATTATTAAAAGTTCCCTGAGAGTTTGGCTTGCAGCAGGAGGGTACGTGCTTTCATAGAGTGGAAATACTCAAATACGTTCCCAATTGTTCTTTATGGAGAAGAAATTCCTATGAACCTGCATATTGAAGAAACAGACCAACTCACCACCCGCAGATCCATTGGACCTTGTGCTGCACTTACTTTAACCCATTCCAGTTTTCAGAAGAGGTGGGCGTCAGCAATATCGCCACTAAATATCTGCTAGCTAGCTAGCTAGAGTTGAAGAGACGATCGAGGGCGGCGGGGAGAGTTGGTGATGTGACATCGATATATCTCCGGCACATGCACGCAGTCAAGAAACTCCGTGTTGCGGGTGCACGGAAGTAGTTTGCGTCTCTGTCTCCCTCGAAAGGTTTGCAATAACTTGAGGTTTACTTGTACTCTGCTGGAGGTGGACATCAATCATCCATGGAAATTACCTTAAATAAAATCCCAATTCTACAGCGAGTGGGAGCTCAATCATGCCTTGACTTTACGTTAAATGGGTTGTTAGGCGGACCAAACTACGAGCCTTCAAATTCAAAGGCAAACAACAACCTATAATTAGGAATAGAGGGGGGGGTCCTACTCTTTTCTGCCAAACCTTTTTGTTTGGAAAATGATGTCTCCTCTCCTCTCCATGTGAAATTTGTTCGCCCACTGGCTACGAGATTGGTGGAATAAGTTTACGACCCAGTTACAGGGACATCTGCCTTATTGGATACGAGAGGGGCCTCTTTGCTTGTTTTGAAACTTGGGTGGCCAACATAGAGTATTTGCTAGGGGAGCGGTCCGGACTTTGGACCGCCGTATTTAATTCACACGTGCTGCATGGTAGGCAGGCATGTGTCCCAAATGCATTGAACATTCTCATTCAAACAAAATGACTTGCTAGTATAATTTCTCCTTTTCTTGTTATTGTTTTTCTTACAAATAAATATAACTTTTTGGTTCTATGTTCTTTGTTTAATAAATATCAAAAGCAGTAATAACAAATACATATATAAAAAAATAGACGATTTAAAATAAGAATAAAAAAGGTATTTCTCCTATCAAAACCCCTTTATCTCATCAATGTGTTTTACCAAAAAGTTTATTTTTAGACAATAGTTTATCACAATAATAAAAGTAAATCTTAATTGTAAAAAAAATAATATTATAATAATTTTTATGTGAATATATTAAAAAATATAAGAATAACACATCGAGCTGACGAGTCAACTTGGAGACCCCTTAATATTGTCTCTTATCTAACTCGAGTTTCAAATTAAGTTGGGCGTGAGCTGACCCGGTATTGCCCGATCGATTTGGTGGTCAAAACATGATTTGGTCAAAACCCAATTTGACTTTTAAAAAACGTTTTCAAGGCGTTGTCATTTTAACCTAATATATAAATATTGAGATGACGATGTTCTGGATAGATTCGAATCAACCCATCAAACTCATGATCCGGGTCATGAATACAATTGGGATGAATAATATTTTTTTATCTGATCCGGATCAACCTGTAAAACCCCGGATAATATTATTGATACAATGAATTTATCATTTTGTTATGTAATATAATGCGTCTACAGTTTATCGAAAGCTCTTTTGTGTAGTATAATCTTAATTATGAATTTTCTCTTTAATTATGAACTTATTTCGATTATAATTTCGTTAATGGTCCTTATTTGTAAATCTTTGAATTGCGTAATGTACTCTAGTTATAATTTTTAGAATAATTCTTTAGATTGCATCCATGTAAATGTGGGATATTGAATTGTTTAGACATGTGTGAATTTAATTATTGAGAAGTTGTGATGTAATGAGAGGAAGATATCCTGGATGATAGGACGAGTAAGAGATTTGTTAATTGAGGATTGTGAAAGAAGAGTCGATAACTTGGTACCTAAAAATATAGAGGAAACTCTGCCGAATTTTTATTGATTACAGAAAAAAAAAATCCCTAACCTTAATTAAATTATTATGTCCTTGCTCTTTGTTTTAAATACATATGTTGGGGTTGTTACACAACCTGTCAAACTCATGATCCCTATAATTTTTTTAAAAATGCATTCTGGCACCAAACTTTATTTCTTTCATTTTGTAGTTTTTGTTTTTGGTGGAGAAGAGAGAGGGGGTTGCCAGATTCCGACTTAGAGAAAGAAAGCTATAATTGACGATGATGTTTTGCCATCAAAACAATTTGTTTTTATGTCAAATGGTTCCATATGATGAGAGGGGATAATATTAAGTTTTTGTTTACCTTGAAAATGACTAGAAAAATATATTTGAGCTCGAGAATATTTTTAGTTTTAGGTTAATTTTGGGTTTTTGGGTGGTTTTTTGAGCCTTTGGAGGCCATATAATGGTTTAACAAGGCTCTTAGGATCATAGTTTTGAAACTCGACTCGGTCATCGACCCGGTCTAGTGATCGGGTCACGGGTCAGATGGGTTGACCCGGGTCAACAAAAAAAACACCTATATAAAACCCCTAACTAGATACAAATTTACAATGCAACACTTACATAAACCAAATTTAAATTTTAAACCAACAACATAAATTTAATTCAATATCCAAAACACAAACCAAATATAAATTCTAAAATATTTAAAACAAAACATCCAACAATATAAATTCTAAAATATTTAAAACAAAACATCCAACAATATAAATTCTAAATCAACAACACATTCACTTTTGTTGAATGAACACATTAAGTTCTTCTGTTTCCATAGAAGCAAAATTTGGATCAAATGTCGATGGAATTGAGCCACTCTCGTCAACACCTAATAAATCATCAGCATGCTCCTTTGAAACTTCATCGTCACAATCATCTTCAATCTCATTAACATTTATGACATCTACATTTCAAACACAATTAACAAATAAATATTATGTGTTAAACAATATTTTATTTTAAATAATATTTTTCACTAAATAATCAATAATTAATTACCATCATCTAAAGTATCTTGTATGGTCATAATTGATAGAGCTTAGTGAAAACTCTCTGCTTCTTCAGTTGTCAAAATTGACGGGTCATCTTCCACTACCCAATTTTCAATGTCACAAATTTGTCTCAACATTAATTGGATCATAATTTCATCCTTTCCAATAATTCCTATTTATTAAAAGTGAAAGTTAACACAATATAAGTATTAATAATGCTACTAAATAAGATAAAATAATATTTAAGGAATTAGAGAAAAGAAAAATACTTTTGTTTCAATCTTAGATTGCAGTGAACGTAAACAAAGTCATTAAGCCTTTGGTCCTCCAATCTATTTCTCTTCTTGGAGTGAATATGTTCAAACATACTCCAATTTCTCTCGCATCCCGAAGAACTACAAGTTTGACTTAACACTCGTATAGCTAACTGTTGTGGATTTGGAGCACTGGTTCTATATGTCATCCACCATTCATCTATATAAAAAATAATAATAAGTAAGAGTGTAAGAATATGTCAAATAATATTTTTAAATATAAAAATTATATACCTGGAGGCATAAGGGTGCGATTATTTATTGCGGACGCTCGACCAAAGTCATGTTCAGCATTCCTAAACAACTTTATCTCACTTGTAATCTTATTTTGCAATGGTAAATTTCCATGTGCATACTTCTCAAAAACATCTAGAAGTCCAGAAATGGTGCTCATATGTTTATCCATTATATTTGCATCATATTGAAATCGAGAATTCAACCAAAATGCCGCTGCATAAAGATTTCTATATAGTTGTCCATCCCACCGATTATTGATAATGTCTATGAAAGGTTTCACTCTAGCCTTTCTCTTTTGAAATCTCCTCATCATTTCTTCTTTTGCATGATGAATAACATCATACAAATATCCCATCGAAGGTCTATCATCACCATCACCATCAACCATTCGTAGAACTCGAACTAAAGGTTCACTCATTCACACAATTATTGTACATTCTTCCCAAAACAGAGAGTTTATCACACTCTCAACAAACTTTTTTTCTTTGCTATCTTTAGCATAATCAGATGAGACCCATTCCCTAAATGTCACCATAGCTCTCAACTCATCTTTATGAGCTAAAATGCTTTGCAATGCAATGAAATGAAATTTGTAGCAAAATGAGTAGGAGCTGGACGAAGTATTTCTTTTCCTCCAGTAAACTTTCTCATCAAATACAATGGATAACAATGATTATAAATGTATTTTGTGATACCAGAAGCATGCTCAACAATATAACAAACTGATTGCAATTTACCAATGTCCTGGAGTATGAGGTTGATGCAATGAGCAACACAAGGAGACCAAAATATTAAAGAAAATTCTTCCATCAATAACCTGCCAGCAGCAATATAATTTGCAGCATTATCATTCACCATATGCACAATGTTTTCTACCCCAATATACAAAACAACCTCTCTAAACAATTGATACAACAATCTAGCAGTCTTTGAGACATCTGATACATCCACAGTTTTCAAAAAAATTGTTCCTTTAGGACAACATACTAAGAAGTTAATTAAAGTCCTTCTCTTCTGATCTGTCCGTCCATCAGTCATTAATGTGCAACCAGTCTTCTTCCAAATCTCTCGATAACTCTCAACATAAATCTTCACTTCATCAATCGTTTTTACCAAGTAATAACCACGAATAGCATGCAAGTTTGGTCTTTTATAACTAGAACTCATGACTGTTACAACATCTATGACATGCTGATAATACACAGAGTTAACAGCATTAAATGGCACACATGTATCAATCATCCACTTCGCTAAAGCAAGATCACACCGTTCAACTGCTTCTTTCCTTTGCCAACAATTCTGAAGAGACTTTTGAGCACCAGGAGTTGTTCTAGGCATGAAATATGTCTCTAATGTTGCAAATTTCTTCTGCTTTCCATAACTTGTAGTCGATTGTTTTACAGTGTTGGTGCTTTGAATCTTTTTCTTTTTTGCAACTTCGGTGGTAACATATGTTTTTTAGTATTGACATCCTCATCATCCTCATCATCATCATCACCACCACCATCATCATCTTCTAATTGCTTAATCATCATCTTTTCATGCTCCCTTTGTTGTGCATTAAATGGATTGAAATCTACTTGCATTTCTCTAACTCTTTTTTATTTTATTTCAGCATTTCCTTCAAGATTCAAAAGCATTTGATGCAGAACATCAGGAAGACATTTGCGACATTGTTCAACTTCTCCTTTAGCTCCAGCTAAATGTTGCTTAAATCAATTAATGTCACCACCCGCAAATACTTTAGCACAATATAAACATACTAATTTAGTTTTTTTACATCCAACACTAAGTTCAGGAGCTTCTCTACAATGACCCCATGCCAAATCTGTTTTTCCTCTACTACCACTTGACATAGAAATTGAAGGTTGAGATGATTGGACCGTTGAAGAATCACTACTTGGAGTACTACCATCATGTGAAGACATTTTAAGGACCTGACATAATTTATAAGAGGGAATATAATTTCAAGCCAAATTATATACTTTTATTATATAATGAATAAATGACTTTAGAATTTTTTTTTTAGATTCTTTTCTTTTCTTGAGAAAATTTTGTTTCCTAATGGAACCTTGCAAGGATACTAGACAGAGGGAAAGTATTTGCGGAAAAAATCAAACACTGGATGGCCTAATATGATCCTGATGAGCCTGAAGGTTAAATTAAGCCTGAAAGTTAAATTATTAGTCAACTAATATGATCCTGATTCCTAATTCCTGAAGGTTAAATTAATAGTCAACTAAAATCAACTAAAATGCCAGTAAATGATCTTGATTCCTGAAGGTTGAATAAAAATCTACGTTTCACAGTAACTAAGCAAAAGCAAAATTAACTAATTTGCAGAAGCAAAAGCAAAAGCAGAACAAACGAACAGGGAAATAAAATTCAATCACTCTAGCAAAAGCAAAATTAACTAATTTGCAGAAGCAGAAGCAAAAGCAGAACGAACGAATAGTGAAACAAAATTCACAGTAAAATAGAATAGCAAGTCAAGAGCTTTCTCATCACATTTTTTCTGCAACAGTAAAATAAAAGAATGCACCGACGTCTGAGCAATATTCACAGCAAAGTTCAGGTCTTTGACCATTTGAAGTCGCATAAAATAAAAGAACAGAGAAAGTGAGATACATGGCTGTGGAGCTGCAAGCCTGCAAGTTCAAAACAAATGGGTCAACAGAGGAAAGAATCGATGCCACTGTTATAGTAAAGAGCTGCAAGCCTTCAAGTTTAAAACAAATAGCGATTAAAGATGTTTCAATTTGAAACAAAGGATATGCCACTGTTATAAAAAAGAGAGAGCGAAAGAAGAAAGAAACAAGTAACAACAGCTCATTTAACCTTATTCTCAGATTTGAAACATTGATCAAGGATTTAAGAGTCTTCTGCTCCTCTGCTCTTCTTCGCGACTGAAATGAGTTTGAAGATTTCTTGAATTAGATTTGAAATTAATTAGGTCTTCTGCACTGCGTTCGTTCTTCTGCTCTTCTTGTTTTGGCCTTTTAACTATAAAAGGCCAAAACGACGTCGTTTCGGTCATGAAAATATATATAAAAAATAAGGCCGGGTCTCAGCCGTGTTTGCCCGAGCCGGCCGGGTCCCGAGCCGACCAGTCGGGTCGACCGGGTCTCACCGGGCCAATTCCCAGCCTGTTTTTTTGCTTAAACCCGGCCACAGACCCGGGTCGACCCACCGGGCCGGGTTTCAAAACTATGCCTAGGATGTTTCTTAGGTGTTTTAGGTTAAAAATTGGTTCGAAATGGTTGTTTGGATGACAAAATCATGAACCCTGTTTTTTCAGCCATACCAATAGCTGAATTCTGGAAGTTCTAAATAACGCATCGTCTATTTTTTTTTTGACAATAAGAGTCCGCCTCATTGAATTAAGAAAAAAAAAATAAAAGTCTACGTGCGGGGCTTGATATTGATTGGGCCAGACGCTTGGCCTGACTTACCAAGCCTAGCAACACTTGACCTCATTTTTTTTTTTTAAAATTTTTTTTTTAATTAATACCTTTTTTATATTTTAAAAATAATTTTTTGATTTATGTTTTAGTTATTGTTTTTTGGATTTTTTAGCCTTTTTTAAATGACAATTATCTTTTAATTATATTGGGTGTGTTTAATTTTTTTTAAGGTTAATATGATTCATCTGTATTTTATTTTAATATTTTTTATAGATTAAATATTTTTTTTATAATACTTTTACTATGTGCAACTTTGCCCAATATGTTTTCCTTTTATTTTATTCAATAAGTTTTATATGTTTGTCGAATTCTATTTCAAATTAATTTTAATAAATAAATTCATTAAAAACAACTAAGTAAATGACCTGTGTTGCGATATTAAATATCTTGATCTATATTTTTCTCTTAGTTTTTACAATTATGTTTTTTATTTATCATTAATGATTTTTTTTCATTTATTTACACAATGATTTGTAAATTATTTAATTAGATAGGTGCATGAGTTTTTCAATTTATAATTATGCTTTTTTTTTCTCCGTAAAACAACACGTTGAAAAATTCTACATGTTCAATTTTTTATCACGTATTAATGTTTTCAATTTGATCATTATTCTTTTGTGATTTTTTATTTTCAATTTCACCCTTTAATCCAAGTTGATAGTGCATTTTTATTTTCATTTTGGTTATTTTCTTTCTTAAATTTTTATTTTTTATTAATGCATTTTTATATGTATTTTTTAAAATTATTTTTAAACTTATGCTTTAATTAATGCCTCTTGTTTGTTATTTTATTTTTTAATTTATTCTATAAATTTTATGTGTGCATCAAATTTTATTACAATTTAATTTTAATAAAAAAATTATTGATCTGTTTTTTTTACTTTTAAATAAAGATTTTTTCCCATGTGATCATTTTTTTTATATATATTTTTATTTGCTATGATTTTTTTTAATATAACTTAAATAATGCTAGCTTAGTTGATCTAGATTATAATCAAATTATTGATTTTTTTTTAAAAATACTTGCATGTATAAATATTTTATTAAAAAATAATATGGATATGCCGCGTCGTGCAGAGACAAGTCTAATAAATTGTAAACATGTGTTGTGTAGAAAAGGAAGAAATCTAGATACCATACCATGGGTCCAAAAGCAGAAATGTGGCAGCCAATGGATTTTCTGAAATTTGAAGCAGCTGTGCTCTGTCTGTCACCTGGATGGTCCTCTACTAGTACGAATTTCTCTAAAAAGAAATGTGAAAAACGAAAATAAATGAACAAATTGGATATGCTTTCTAATAAATTAAGCAATTCTTGTCGGTGCATGATGCCACCTCAGTCATGTCCTATCCAACGGCGATGCAAACTTCGCTGTCCCGCACTTTTTCATAGGACGAGGTGAAGTTTAGCTATATATCTTTTTTTTTTAATTTAAATTGTTAATTCTTTATATTTTTATATTCTTTTAATTTTATATTTTTATATTATTTTGATATATTACATCAAGAATAAATTTTAAAAAAATAATTTTTAAAATTTACTTAACCACGCAATACATAAAAAATAATAGAACCCACCAACCTAAGAATACTTGTCAATGCATAGAAGTACACCTGCTAGTTCTTAAAACCAACAAAAGGAAGCAAAGTAGATCTCTGAGTCAAAAACCAGAGGAAACCATAGAAACACATAATAATAATAATAATAATAATAATAATAAAATTAATTTAACTTGGTGTAATAATAAAATTAATTTAATTACAAAGAGTGTAACTCAACTAGTCATGTTCTAAATTTATTCTCTAGAGATTACTAGTTTGAGTTTTACAAATTTTAAGGCCACTGAAGATTTATATAGTCATTAATTTCAGAATATATAAGATTAGTTGAGTTACGTATAAATTGATTAAAAAATCATATTAATAAAAATAAAAAAATTAATTTAAAGGTTTAAGAAATCAAATTAAGAGAAAAGAGTGGTGTTTTATTTTTCATCGTGCCCTCTCTCAACAGACAAGTAGAATGATGAGAGAGAGAGGGTAAAGAAATGGATTTATGAGAACATTGACCACAGGGAAAGAGAGAAGCGGTTTTGTGAAAGGAACAATGAAACCACAGGAAGGTAAAGCGGTAATGATATATTTCACGAATACTAAAACTAGAACAACAAGTTTTTTAATCAAATTAAACCACGAGTGCAAGGCCGTCTTCTCTGTGTATAAAAGGGTCCTTCTTCTTTCTCATTTCCCATTCTCATCTGCAAACTTCTCCTTTGCAATCTTTCTTTCTTGCGTTCTGTGTGTTCGTTGTGATTTGTGTTCATTCTTCTTGTCTATTAGCTTGTCCCCCCGTCCGACTGCTTTCTGTATTTATTCTGGCATTAAGCTTAAGGTAAAGATCCCTCAACTATCCCAAGCAATTTATTCTGTTTTTATGTGATCTTGAGGGATCTTCCTCTTGGATGCGCTTTTTATTTTTTCTTCCTCCTTCTTCCTGCTCCTTCTTACCTTGTATCTGATCCCCCAGACGAAAATGTTTTTTGTTTTTTTAATTAGCTCAACAAATCAAAAACATTCAGCGCGAAAGAAATCTGATACAGTTTTAATCTGTTGTATTTTAAAAATCATTACAGTTCATGCATGCTGATACTTTACCATGTCATGAAATTAAATCCCAGCATCCTTTTCCATAGCCAAAGAAGGATCAGCAGCATGCTGATAGTTTACCATGTCATGAAATTAAATCCCAGCATCCTTTTCGCTTGCTTATACAAGGTCTTCGCTTGCTTATCAAGGCCACTGAAACATCATCATCGTCATAACTATGATAGAACCCGCCTACTGCCGGCATTGAAAACATCATCACTAGTGTCTCTACATTAAAAAACACCCACTGTCTAATTTCCTATTTTTTTACTCTTAAAATGTCTTTCGGCTTGAGCTCCTCGGGCTCCACGGATGGCAACTGCTGTATTATATATATATATATATATATTTCCCTGTTGGCTACATAGACCTGTTAATACCGTATAAATAGATAATATTAATATATAGAATTCATGTATCTTTCCGAGATTAAGCGATGCCGTATAAATAATATTAATATCTTTGAATCAGTATGTATATTAATTAAAATTAATTTTTTTCAAAGTAATTTTAAGAGCGCATTTTCAACATCCATTTAGTTTTTTTTTAATAATAAATCTCTCTTTGCATTAATCCTAACGTTTGAACTTAGTAAATTAAAAAAAGGAAAATACCTTTTTCACCAATATAGAATCAATGAACAGCACTAGTTTGCTTGAAATAAAAATAAAAATAAAATCTAATAAGACATTTCGAAATCATCCTTATCCGCAAATCACTACATTAGTATAGTATCTTGAAAGATAAGCAAGGATCATGCAAGTTTATAATAATTAAACTTAAAACGTACTATGACGTGTGCATCATTCATTCATTCTGCATGAAACTCTCCACAAGTCTAGCCTTTGCATCATTCATTCTACTTCATTTTATTTTTTCCTCTAATGGTTTCGATTGATTTTTCTTTCTTAGAGTCTGGTCTTTTAGTTCAACTTTACATGTTTTAGGCTCGTATTTTGAGAGAAAAAAAAGAAAAAAGTATGCAGATCATGATTCTGCAAAATACTGAACTAGTGTTCTGATGAATTAACATGTAGCATGTATAATGCTGGAAGAACTAAAGAGCAGTTGGGCTGCCATGACCAAAAGAAACTTCGACTGATTATAAATGTCAAAACTTGGGCCCATTCTTTGGTTTCTGTCTGTTGTTTTATGCCATGGCAAAACTCTGCTTATTTTTCAACGTCCAACGTCAAATGGGAGAGGTTTAAATTCTATTGTTATGTCTAAACCACGTGGTTGTTATCTATATCTGACCGAACATTCAAGCTTTTGGTATTCCACAAGAAGGGTTTTCTCTCTTCTTTC
The DNA here is from genome assembly GCF_000002775.5 of Populus trichocarpa. Lineage (NCBI taxonomy): Eukaryota > Viridiplantae > Streptophyta > Magnoliopsida > Malpighiales > Salicaceae > Populus > Populus trichocarpa. The sequence goes on along the minus strand of NC_037302.2, from coordinate 7,504,844 downwards.
TTTTCATAATTGTAATGTGTTTAATTTGTTTCTTGCCCAATAATCTTCTCTGCTTCAAACTAACTTTAATTGTTCGATCTCTTGCGTTATTTTAGACATGTGCAATCACCTTTCACTGTTGAAAAAATGGTTGGTGAGGTGAGGTGGTAGGTTTTGAAGTCTTCTAGAATAATGTGGTTTCTCTGTTGCTCTTGACTTCTTCTTGTAGATCATTTCTGGCTGGCTAAGCTATCCATACCCCCCCGCCCCTACAAATAATATTGAGTTGTTGCTGGTCTTAATTCCTATTATCTGTTATTACTCCCACTGATTGCTTTCTGTTTCTCTTAAGGAGCTATGGCTGAACGTGCTCTTACTCGTGTCCATAGCATTCGTGAACGTGTAGATGAGACTCTCAAGGCTCATCGCAATGAAATTGTTGCGTTACTCACAAGGTAACCACTGCTTTCTTTCTTTCTTTTTGTTTATGATTTACGGAGCGCTGTGTGTGTGCCTATTTAGGGTGTGTAGATTTATGACTGAAAATCTTGGACCTTTTGAGTTATAGGATCGAAAGTAAGGGAAAAGGAATTCTCCAACACCACCAGATTGTTGCTGAGTTTGAAGCAATTCCTGAAGACACCAGGAAAACATTGGCAGGCGGTGCTTTTGCTGAAGTTCTCAGATCCACACAGGTGACCTTGATCTCACTTGCATTCTTATCTTTCTCATGCTCTGCAGAATTTTCTCCTGACTGTTTTTTTGGTTGATTCTGTTGGTTTTAGGAAGCAATTGTTGTGCCTCCATGGATTGCTCTTGCTCTGCGCCCGAGGCCTGGTGTCTGGGAGTACATTAGACTGAATGTCCAAGCACTTGTTGTTGAGGAGTTGCGTGTTGCTGAGTATCTTCATTTCAAGGAGGAGCTTGTTGATGGAGGGTAAGTCAGAGTATTGATTTGATGCTATTATTTTAATTTACTTCTCCCAATTTCAATGTTCTGTACGTGCCTTTTGCTTTTCAAGAGCTGTATATCTTGACAATGTTGGTTGATCTAATAATGCAGCTGCAACGGCAACTTCGTGCTTGAATTGGACTTCGAACCATTCAATGCATCTTTCCCTCGCCCAACTCTTTCAAAGTATATTGGTAATGGTGTTGAGTTCCTCAATCGCCACCTTTCGGCTAAGTTGTTCCATGACAAGGAAAGCCTGCATCCCCTGCTTGCATTTCTCAAAGTGCACTGTCACAAGGGGAAGGTATGCTTGATACAATATCTGATTTCCAGCATTTAGAATAACTCCTAGGATAACCAACACAAATGAAAACTCAAGTCTATGATCCCATTTTGCTTTTATCGAACTATAGGATATAAGCAGCTGATGTTTTTATTAGAATCTTGTAATTTCTTACAATCATTATTTTAGAATCTTAAGTTTAACCAAGGACTGCATATTGCAGAACTAGATCCTGTAAAACCTGATGGCATATTGTATATTCTTGTGCAGAATATGATGCTGAATGACAGAATTCGTAACCTAGACTCTCTGCAATATGTTCTGAGAAAGGCTGAGGAGTTTCTGTCTACTCTGAAACCTGATACTCCATATTCTCAATTTGAACACAAGTTCCAGGAGATTGGCTTGGAGAGAGGATGGGGTGATACTGCTGAGCGTGTTCTTGAGATGATTCGACTTCTTTTGGATCTTCTTGAGGCACCAGATCCCTGCACTCTCGAAACATTCCTAGGCAGAATTCCTATGGTCTTCAATGTTGTGATTATGTCCCCTCATGGATACTTTGCCCAAGACAATGTTTTGGGGTATCCTGATACTGGAGGCCAGGTTATTCACAATCCTACTTTTCTCTCTTTCTTCGTGCCCACTCTGTTGAAACCTTGCCTGATCTGGCTAGCATTTTGCTTTATACTAGGTTGTTTACATTTTGGATCAAGTCCGTGCCTTGGAGAATGAAATGCTTCAGCGTATCAAGAAGCAAGGACTTGATATTATCCCCCGAATTCTCATTGTAAGTTCAAGCCTTAAGGAGTATTTTACCAGTTTTTTCTTCTTTTATAATTATATTACATTCCTTGGTGCTTAATATGTTCTTTCTCATGTTTACAGATTACTCGACTACTCCCTGATGCAGTAGGAACCACTTGTGGTCAACGTTTGGAGAGAGTGTATGGATCTGAGCATTGTGATATTCTTCGAGTTCCCTTCAGAGATGGAAAGGGTATGGTCCGCAAATGGATCTCTCGCTTTGAAGTGTGGCCATACCTAGAAACTTTCACCGAGGTCTATTTCCTTATTGTTTTCCCAAAATAATCCTTATTTTCAAAGTCCTACATTTAATTTCATGTGCTGAGATAATATCTTGTTTTTCAGGACGTTGCTGCTGAAATTGCTAAGGAGTTGCAGGGCAAGCCTGATCTTATCATTGGAAATTACAGTGATGGAAACATCGTTGCCTCCTTGTTAGCACACAAATTAGGTGTTACAGAGGTTTGACCTGACCTTTTCTTGTCTTTGCACCATCCTTTTCTTGTCTTTGCACCATCCTTTTCTTTCACCCTGTTGCACAAGCAAACTAACAATTCTCCATGTTGTTGCAGTGCACCATTGCGCATGCTCTAGAAAAAACAAAGTATCCAGACTCAGATATATACTGGAAGAAGTTTGATGAAAAGTACCACTTCTCATGCCAGTTTACAGCTGATCTTTTTGCAATGAACCATACAGATTTCATTATCACCAGCACATTCCAAGAGATTGCTGGAAGGTGATATTATGTCTCCCCTGATTATTATTCTTGTAGTAGAATGCTTCTTCTATTGCATCTAACATGTAATGTTCCACCATTTCAGCAAGGATACTGTTGGACAGTATGAAAGCCACACTGCTTTCACTCTCCCTGGCCTCTATAGAGTTGTTCATGGTATTGATGTCTTTGATCCCAAATTCAACATTGTATCCCCTGGCGCTGATGAGAGCATATACTTCCCCTACACTGACGAGAAACGTAGGTTGACTTCTTTCCATCCAGAAATTGACGAGCTTCTTTACAGCCCTGTTGAGAATGAAGAGCACTTGTGAGTTTCTATCTCTTTTACTTCCACATAAATTTCTTACGTTGTTTTTGGATAAATTCCTGGATAAAGAAAAGATGTATGTTGCTCATAACGTATTTTGCTATTCAACAGATGTGTGCTAAAAGACCGAAACAAACCAATTCTATTTACCATGGCAAGGCTGGACAGAGTTAAGAATTTATCTGGTCTTGTAGAGTGGTATGGAAAGAACACCAAGCTACGTGAATTAGTTAATCTTGTTGTAGTTGGTGGAGATAGAAGAAAGGAGTCTAAAGATCTAGAAGAGCAAGCTGAGATGAAGAAAATGTACAGTCATATAGAGAAATACAACTTGAATGGCCAGTTCAGATGGATTTCTTCCCAGATGAACCGTGTGAGGAATGGAGAGCTTTACCGTTACATTTGTGATACCAAGGGAGCTTTCGTGCAGCCTGCTTTGTATGAGGCTTTTGGATTGACAGTTGTTGAGGCCATGACTTGTGGTTTGCCAACTTTTGCTACCTGCAATGGTGGTCCTGCTGAGATCATTGTGAATGGAAAATCCGGATTCCACATCGATCCTTATCATGGTGAGAAGGCTGCTGAGCTCCTTGTTGACTTCTTTGAGAAGTGCAAGGTCGATCCCGCTCACTGGGACAAAATCTCCCACGGAGGTCTGCAACGAATCCAAGAGAAGTAAGCTCACTGTCTTCTCTCAATAAACTTTGTCCTTCCAAGTTGTTACAACGACTAAACTGTCTTTCATTATTTGCTTTAACAGGTATACCTGGCAAATTTACTCTCAAAGGCTCCTGACGCTCACAGGAGTTTATGGATTCTGGAAGCACGTTTCGAACCTTGATCGTCTTGAGAGCCGTCGGTATATGGAAATGTTCTATGCACTCAAATACCGTAAATTAGTAAGCATTCTTCTCCAATCTACAGGGTGTTAAAGCATTTATGATTTACCATCCACCACTCTCGCAAAAGTTTATTTGATGAATATTCTTTCATAACATTTCAGGCTGAGTCTGTTCCTCTGACTAAGGAGTAAATGTAACTGAAGAAATGGAGGAAACACGGGTTGGTTTCAGTTGGGAGACAGAACCAGAATAATGTTCATTTCACAATTGTGATGTGATAAGAAGGGCTTTGATTTCATTTTTATTTATTGCTTTCCAATGTATCTTTTTTCCTTTTCTTTTCATTCTGCGGCATTGTTTGCACTTCGGCTGTTGAGCCCATTGAATTTCAGTAAAGATTGTGTTTCTTTGGGTTTATCCATCATCTGCTTTCTATCCATTCTTGCAATGGAATTCATGGGAATTGATCCAACATCAACTTCTGTATATCTCCTCTATTCCTATGATTGGCAAATGATGAGTGTTCTGCCTCATTATCGAGATAAAATCAAGTGGTTTGCCTAACTTTGTACTGGTCTTCCACAGATTTTACAATAGCTCAAAGGGAGCTGAAACTTTTCTTAACGAGTTGTCCATGGTGCAATTTGGAGACAGCCAACTTTTTTTTAAAAAAAAATTGTTTGCACGGATGGGAAAGACGTAGATAATATCCTTAAAACTCATCGAATTTAATGACCAAAATAAGAACCCTGATAAAATTGAACTACTTCTTCCCGCGTGCATAATAAACCCATTAACAGACCTTCTGTAACTATGTATCTTCTGTTATCATCAAGCTCTCCTCTTCTAAATGCTTTACCAAGACTGGATTTTTGGCCCCTTTCTAACATATAAATCTGAAAAGATTCAACACGAGAAGGGAAAAAAAAAGGAATTCATGGCAAAGATAGGAGTAAATCCATTGAGAATTGACGATTATTATGAGCAAATTGATGGCAGATGTGTAAAAGTAAATTATTTATTAATAACAGAGATACGTGTAATCATTAGTTATCAATCAAATCAAAAGGACCATTGATGCCAGACAGTGCTGGTATCAGTTTTCATGGGTGAGAAAAAAAAATCGGCTTTAGGTTTTGTTACAATTTTTTTTATTGGATTATTTTAATTTTGTGATCTAGGATTGGGGTTCGTAAGTTAATTTAAATTTGCTCGTTCTTTAATGTCCAAAATATATGTCTATGGTTATTTATTTAGGTCGACTCATATCAAATTTTTTATATTTAATTGAATAAAAATTAAATAATATTTTATTTTTTATTTTTGAATAAAAGCTTTTTCTTATATTATTATGATTGCGTTATATATATAACTTGAGTTATTGATTTTTAAAAAAACTATGTTTACAATAACTAAATATTTTACAGGAAATATCATCATACTCGTAGTATAGTATAGTGCGGGTTCCATCTAATATTTACTAATTTTAAATTCTATAACAAAATAAATCCTAGCGTATGCTCTGTTTTTCATTCTTTTTTGGCACATTATTCAAACCTTTAACTTGCGTCTCACTCTTCAAAACACTATTTGATTTATGATAAGATTAAAAAGAATGATTTTTTAGTTCGAAAAACCAAATTCAAAGATATGATCGTCTTATTGTTTTGAGGTAGAACCTTGATAGAAAAGTAATTTGCCGTGAATGATTTGAAAATCAGCAACAATGAATCTGAAGAAAATAGATGAATGATGGGTCTGGTTGTGTTGTCTTTCTTTTTATGTTTATGTTGGATTATAGTGATTTAAGATAAATAAGATGGAGGATAGACTAGAATGATACTTTGATAAGTCGATCTGGACGCCACAAAGATCAATCTAGGATTTCGACACCACACTCTTTGTGATTGAAGAGTGATAAGTCAGGTAGGGTTCTTCACAAAATTAATTTGGAAGAACAACTCTTAATTCTGTGAATTAAGTTTCAAATCTTGGCCAAAAGTGTCTTATTACATATTCTTATACTATATTTATAATTGGAACATCCCTCTAAAGTTAGGAAAAATTCAACATGACAGAAGTCAAGCCCAAAAAACAGACTTTGACTAACTAACCTAGACAAATTAACTAGCACATGTTTTTTGACCTTTCTGAAACATAAACAGACCAAATTTAAAATAGCTATAACTTCTTGCACAAAAGTCCAATGCAATCATGGTTGGACAATCTAGAAAGATCACGTTCTGAACTTGAAATCCACCTAGATTAGTCTTGTTTTCACATGCAATGGATGACTTCAAATTCGGGTTCAAATTCATTTACTGTTCTGACTGTAAACATTATCAATTCCTTCACTTATTTGCATTATCAACCCCAATTCAAGTAGCCTAGCATCAAAAGAACCATTAAGGGCTTTTTCCATCTCTAAGTTCCAATTGTAGGCAAATAAGCACCCTTGAACCAATTTCAAACTGATTACTAATTTTTAACTCCGATGCAGCTTCAATCATTCCAATTTGACTCGTCAAGGCCCTTTGTAGTTGTTTCGCTCTCGCTCTTGTCATTGGACCATCTGAATCCTCTTGCATATTAGATTTAACTTTACGAGATGGATTATAATTCTCATGATGCATATCATATGCCCCGGGTTGAAAATGATTTGTCCTCAAATCAGAATCTTCATCATCATCCAAGTATGAAGTCAAGTATTTCACATTAAAAGTAGCTGATACGTTGTAATCACCAGGAAGATCTACCTTATACGTATTGTCATTCACTTCCCTATAATCCGAAATGGACCATCAGCTCTTGGCATCAACTTGGACTTACGTTTGCTTGGGAATCTGCCCTTGCTAATATGAATCCAAACAAGATCTCCAGGTTCAAACCTAACCATTTTCCGCCCCTTGTTAGCTTGTTTAGCATACTTTGTCGTTTTCTCCTCAATATGTAATCGAACCTGCTCATGTAGTTTCTTCATCAATTCTGCCTTTCTAATTCCATCCATAGATGTCCTCTCATCAATTGGAATATGAACAAGATCAATAGGAACACAAGGATTAAAGCCATACACAACCTCAAATGGTGAAAATTTTGTAGGCCCATGCACACTACGATTATATGCAAACTCCACAATAGGCAAACAAGTATCCCAACTCTTTAAATTCTTATGTATAACAGCTCGTAACAAAGAAGATAAAGTTCGGTTTACTACCTCAGTTTGTCCATCAGTTTGTGGATGACATGCCATACTGAAAAGTAACTTCATTCCAAGCTTCCTCCAAAGAGTCTTCCAAAAGTGGCTTAAGAACTTTGTATCACGATTAGAGACAATGCTTTTAGGAACTCCATGCAAACGAACAATCTCTTAAAAGAACAAATCAGCAACATGTACTGCATCGTCAGTTTTGTTGCAAGGAATGAAATGAGACATTTTGGAGAATCGATCAATCACGACCATTATTGAATCCTTTCCACGCTGTGTTCTTGGTAACCCAAGTACAAAGTCCATGCTAACATCCATCCATGGTTACTCTGGAATAGGCAACATCATATACAGCCCATATGCATTCTCTTTACCCTTAGCTTTCTTGCAAATAGCACATCTATCAATCACCTTGTGCACATCCCGTAACATGCCAGGCAAAAAAAAAAATGTTCTTTCAGCAGCTCATAAGTCTTCTTCTCCCCAAAATGACCACTAAGACCACCACCATGAGCCTCTCGCACAAGCAACTCCCGTAATGAACCTAAAGGAATACACATTCTGCCCATTTTGAACAAATAACCTTCATGCATAAAGAACCCATCATAAGCTCCTTTTGCACATTCGGCAACCACATTAGCAAAGTATGAATCATTAGCATACTATTCCTTCACTTGTTCAAAACCCATCAGCCTTGCATTCAATATAGAGATCAGTGCAAACCTCCTAGAAAGAGCATCAACAACCACATTAACTTGCCCTTTCTTGTACTTTATGACATAAGGAAATGACTCCATAAACTCCACCCATTTAGCATGTCTTCGATTCAGCTTGCTTTGCCCCTTAAGATACTTCAAGGATTCATGATCAATATGTATAACAAATTCTTTAGGCAACAAGTAGTGCTGCCATACCTCTAGAGCCCGAATCAAAGCATATAACTCCTTGTCGTAAATAGAGTAGTTCAAATATGCTCCATTTAACTTTTCACTAAAGAATGCAATCAACCTCTTTTCTTGCAGCAAGACAGCCCCAATTCCAACTCCGGAAGCATCACACTCTATTTCGAATGTTTTAGTAAAGTCTGGAAGTGCTAAAACTAGAGCAGTACATAACTTTTCCTTAATTAGCTCAAAAGCTTTCTGCGCATCTTCACTCCATCTAAAGTCGTTCCCTTTTTTCAAGCATTCTGTCATAGGAGCAACAATAGAGTTGAAGTCTTTCACAAATCGCCTGTAAAAAGAAGCTAAACCATGGAAACTCCTCACATCAGCGATACTAGCAGGTTTTGGCCAGTCCCGAATTGCCTCAATTTTCTCCTCATCAACCTTAACTCCCCTGCTAGAGATAATATATCCAAGAAACACGACACTTTCTTTACAGAAGTAACACTTTGTGAGTTTCCCATACAACTTAGAATCTCGCAAATTTCAAACACAACTCTAAGATGCTTCATATGATCATCAAAGGTCTTGCTATACACCAGGATATCGTCAAAATATACTACAACAAACATCCCAATATACTTCCTCAAAACATGATTCATAAGCCTTATAAATGTACTAGGCGCATTAGATAACCCAAACGGTATTACCATCCATTCATATAACCCCTGTTTAGTTTTAAATGTTGTTTTCCATTCATCTCTTTCTTTCATTCTAATTTGGTGATTACCACTCATCAAATCGACTTTAGAAAACAATGCAACACCATGTAACTTATCAAGCAAATCATCAAGTCTGGGTATAGAAAATCGATACTTAACTGTTATTTTGTTGATAGCGCGGCTGTCCATACACATCCTCATGGTACCATCTTTCTTCAGTACAAGCAAAGTAGGTACGAAACATGGACTAAGTGATTCTCGCACATAGCCCTTCTCTAAGAGCTCACCAACCTGCCTTTGAATCTCTTTTGCTTCCTCTAGATTACATCTGTATGCTGGTCTGTTAGGAAGTGAAGCTCCCGGCATCAAATCAATTTGATGCTCAATTCCACGAATAGGTGGTAACCCTTTAGGTATTGGAAACACATCTTTAAATTCTTCAAGCAATTCCTTAATCTGTATTGGTAAGTCCAATCCTTCTACTTGTAGTAATTGCTTTGCCCATATCATGAAAACAGCCCTCGCCAAAGCTAATGCTTGTTTGATGTCTCCTTTTTTGGCTAACAACAGCCCCTTACGTGATTTCACCTCCTTTTGTTGGCTTCGTATTTGATCCTCTCTAACCTGTTGAGAACTCAATGGTAACAAGTTCACCTTCTTTCCATTCAACATAAAAGAATAAGTGTTCTTTCGTCCATTGTAGGTCACATCCTTATCAAACTGCCATGGACGACCCAACAACAAATGGCTAGCTGACATCGGCGCAACGTCACACAAAACCTCGTCATGATAGGTTTTAATGGAAAGAGGTACACGGACTTGCTTTGTCACCCGAATCTCCCCATTCTCATTCAGCCATCGCAAACTATATGGCCTGGGATGTGGAAGGGTAGTTAAACCCAATTTCTCCACCAAGGTAGTTGACGCAACATTAGTGCAACTTCCATTATCAATGATCATCCCACACACCTTATCTCGAATCTGACATCGAGTATGAAAGATGTTCTCGCGTTGCTCATCACTAACGTCAATTTGTGCATTCAGAACCCGTTGCACAACTAACAAATCTCCCTTCACTGGTTCGAAATCCTCTTATCGTTCAGCCACTTGTACCTCATCTTCATCTTCAGTTTCAACCTCATCTCCACTAATCAGATCTCTATGATCCCCATGCAAAATCATCACCCTTTTATTTGGACATTCTGAAGTAATGTGCGCATGTCCTAATCACTTGAAGCACTTGATGTCCCGAGACCTCCTAGGATGTTGAGGTTCTGTCACCTTCTCCTTTCCCTTCAAAGAATCAGAACTGGTATTCCCCTTACTAAACTCCACCTTCTCATCTCGTGTAGGTGTTCTCCATATTCGTGTAGGTGTAGAAACAACCCTTGTCGTGCTTGACGTAGTTACACCAGTTCGGACACCTCCTCGTTTCTGCTGCCTCTCTACTCGAGTTGCAAGATTTATAACTTCCTCAAGGAAGATGTACGGCTGTAATTCAACAACATTAGTTATATCCTTCCTCAACCCTCCAAGAAATCTAGCTATTGTTTGCTCTTGGGGTTCCATCAATTCACATCGAATCAACAGCAACTCAAACTCTTTCACATACTCTTCCATGCTCAAAGATCCTTATCGCAAAGTCTGAAGTCTGATGTATAGCTCCTGTTTATAGTAATCAGGAATAAATCTCTTCTTCATCACTCTTTTCATAGTTGCCCACGTTGTAATCTCCTCTTCTCCATCCCTTCTCCTCTGAATCTTTAAGTTTTCCCACCATAAAAGAGCATAATCCGTAAACTCAAGTGCTGCCACTTTGCACTTCCTTTCTTCAGAATATTCATAACATTCAAACACCTTTTCAACCTTCTGAATCCACTCCAAGTATTCCTCGGGTGAACTACTTCCTCTAAACGGTGGAATCTTAAGTTTGAGACCATTAGGAGGATTATAATTCTGCCTTCTTGGTCTGCCCTTATCGTCGGCCTCATCATCCCCATTTGGATCTTCGTCAGCTTCTATAATATCATTTCGTGGCACCCTAAGTGCTTACCTCTGTTGGGGTTGCAAATTATTTCTTTGCATCATTTGCATAAGGGTATTCAACTGTTCACGAATTCCAGTCATTTCATCCCGAATCTCAGCATGAGATCGTTGTAAGCCCATAACCTGTGCCTGTTCCAAACTTAACCCTCTTGGCAAATCTTCTTTATCTCCAGCCATAATTAAGTTTATCAACCTTAATTCCAGCAAGCCTTTCTTCTGTTTTTGGCTCTTACCTTATATCGCAACTGATGCTTTGATACCAGATGATGTGCCGTGAATGATTCGAAAATCGACAACAATGAATCTGACGAAAATGGATGAAGGATGGGTCTGGTTGTGTTGTCTTTCTTTTGATGTTTAGGTTGGATTATAGTGATTTAAGGTAAATAAGATGGAGGATAGACTAGAATGATACTTTGATAAGTCGATCTGGATGCCACAAAGATCAATCTAGGATTTCGACGCCACACTCTTTGTGATTGAAGAGTGATAAGTCAGGTAGGGTTCTTCACAAAATTAATTTGGAAGAACAACTCTTAATTCTGTGAATTAAGTTTCAAATCTTGGCTAAAAATGCCTTATTACATATTCTGATACTATATTTATAATTGGAACATCCCTCTAAAGTTAGGAAAAATTCAACATGACAGAAGTCAAGCCCAAAAAACAGACTTTGACTAACTAACCTAGATAAATTAACTAGCACACGTTTTTTGACCTTTCTGAAACATAAACAGACCAAATTTAAAACAGCTATAACTTCTTGCACAAAAGTCCAATGCAATCATGGTTGGACAATCTAGAAAGATCACGTTCTGAACTTGAAATCCACCTAGATTAGTCTTGTTTTCACATGCAATGGATGACTTCAAATTCGGGTTCAAATTCATTTACTGTTCTGACCGTAAACAACATCAATTCATTCACTTATTTGCATTATCAACCCCAATTCAAGTAGCCCAGCATCAAAAGAACCATTAAGGGCTCTTCCCATCTCTGAGTTCCAATTGTAGGTAAATAAGCACCTTTGAACCAATTTCAAACTGATTACTAATTTTTAACTCCGACGTAGCTTCAATCATTCCAATTTGACTCGTCAAGGCCCTTTGTAGTTGTTTCGCTCTCGCTCTTGTCATTGGACCATCTGAATCCTCTTGCATATTAGATTTAACTTTACGAGATGTATTATAATTCTCATGATGCACATCAGAAAGGCTTTTAATGGATATCTTGAAAATTATTATTGCGTGCGTGCACAACATTAAGAACGATAAGAAAAAAAGTTTCGGACACAATCATAAAGTTATGATTATGAAATTCAGGAGTCACCGCCTAGTGTTATGGTTGTAAAACCTATGGTTCTCGAGATTCCAGATAAGAGATTAATTGTACAAGGGAAATATACCCCACTCCTAGTACACTCTACCTAAATTAAGTTGCATTGTTGTTTTATTGTTTTTCTAAGTCAAGTTTCTATTCGTTGGTCTTGTCTAAGATCTAAGACAGATCTCCCTATGTGAGGAAATCTTTATCTTATTGGATTAAATCCTAACCATTCTAAGAGCCATACTTATTTATTTATTTTATAAAATTGAGCACCAATCTCATGATGAGACGTTTATTTGAAACTACAATAACCCTATAGAAATAAATGAAAATCAACTATAAAGACTAATTTCCAATTAATCCAAATTATCTTGCCAAACATGTGATCTGGGTCATGAACTCAACTAAGTTTAATAACTTTTTTTAAAAAAAATTCTTTTATTTAATTATATGATAATAAAAAATAAACATGATTAAGCATTAATCACTTATCATGATGATTACTTGAGATTGCGATAACTTCATAAAAAACCAAAAATAATTATGAAGATCAATTTAAAACTTATCAAGTATTGAAGTATGAAATTAAAGAAAAATAAAAAAGCCAAGGAAGAAAAAATGAAAGTGAAAAAAAAGGAAAAAAGAAAGAAAAGAGAAAGGTACTTCACTGTTCATACAGTGCAGAATACTACAGTAACATATCAGAGGCAATTGTTTCGTACACATAAAATCTTGAGTCTGCACAGAAATGGCATCCAGAGCAATTAATTATATATCTACAGATTTAGTTCTTCAATATACAAGAGTAAATTAACTGAAACTTCAACATCTTAAACACTGTATATTTGGAAAGCATATGGTAAATGGGATGCGAATCATGCGATGAACTTTTTATAGGCTTAATGACACAGATTGTTAACTGAATGGCAAGACGCATTGGGATCTTGGCCCAAGTTTTATAATTCTTTCGGTAACTATTTGCAGAACACAAGTCTAATAAAGGCAAGCTGACGACAAATTCTAATGAATGTTGGCAACTTCATAAGATATATATATAACAAATACTAGTTGTGGAATTTTGCTTAACATATAAGTCTGTCTTATATTAGACATAAAACGTAAGATCACATCCCAAAACACAGAACAGAACGGTAAAATCTAAATACCCCCGCCTGAAAACACATCTGCGAATCTAACTAAAATTTCCTATTATTTATTTATTTATTTTTTGTCAATAAAAAGGGACAAAAGAAGAGTTATACGTGCCTACAAGGACAACCTGCTTTAGACCCCGAATCAGTCCTAAAATCTGGACCAAAGAGACCAGTGCGATTACTCTTCAACAGTAAAAGCATCTTCAGCTGCAAAATCACCTAAGAAACTTCAGTGATAGAGGTGACAATACTAAAGACAAGCAATTCATGGATCACACTGTGATAGTGGATGCATTTTTATCTTCAACAAATAAATAAATAACCCTTACCAGGGCCTTCATCTTCATGGTCATTTGGACGGTTCTCCATGCACTGTAGGAGAAACTTAAAGGTCTCAATTTCACAAGGGATAGTAAGCGCACCAGTATGATCAAACCCAAACTCCTCTTCAACCTTTACCAGCAAAACCTTGAACAGGGAGTGGCTAAGGTAGCTAGTTGGGATGATAAACCTCCGAAGCTCTGGTCCAACATAAACCGCCAGATACCCTTTGGGTACATCAGCTGGCGGTTCTGGACTGTGGCAACTCTCCTCATCAGAATCACAACACGTAACACTGTTCAGCCTCTTATTTATTGCTGGTGGAATGCCACAGGGGGATTGATCCGAGGGAGGGCTGGGTAGGCTGGTTTCTTTTGAGCCGACCGTTAAAGATTGCCACTTTTGGAGAATTTCCTTTAGCCTAACAATCTGGCGAATTCCAGTCAACTTGCTGCCACTATAGTCATCCATTTCTAAATGTTTACCACAACAGTGAAAAATATCCCAGAATTGAATTCAGAGTGTTTGATTCCAGACATACAAGTCACATCATATGATCTTCCACTGCATTTCCATGCAATAGGCATGCAAATGTTAATAAGAAGTCATAAAAAAAGTTAAATAATTCAATTATCATGCAACCTCTCACGAACAAAGAATTATCCGCATCAAATGCTAAAATTTGTAATTAACTAGGCAATCAAAGTTTATGATCAGGTCAATTTCTAGTTTAGAAAGTGCTATCCATGTTATAATATCAACAAGTTTCAGAACTACAACTAACAGATTAGCTCACAATCAAATGTTTGTCATCTGTTAGGCACAATACATTCTCAAGAGCCAAACTGGAGTGTAGAAGAGCCCCAAAGCTCTTATACGGGAAACCAAAAATGAAATAATCAAGACACAACTTCCCATCATACCTCCAAATTTACAAGGCAGAGCATTCATACCTCCCTCAGTTGATCCAATTTCTTTGTATCACTCTCACAGAATATGAACTCAGAATAAACAACATACAAATCTGCCATGCATAAAAGTGCTTTGATTGAAAAGCAACAACACCGAATTAAACTATCAACTTCTTAGTTTAATGCAATAGATTACAGAGCCTACAGGGGTGATTGGAAACGCAAAAAACTGGTTTTTATTAAGAAAAGCTACTTAAAACAAGAAATGTTCTTCAACAAGTTAACAGTACAAGATCTGTTAGATTCTTTATTCTGAAAAGGTCCAGAGAATATTTTAGAGCAGGCCAAACCAATATTACCAAGGATTTCAACCGCTCCTTTGAACAAAACAGAAGGAGAGAGAGCCCTGACTATAGCATGATAAGAGAAACATACATACTGATCTGTTCATGTCACTAAACAGGACTCATTTAAGTACTCTGATGTCTATCCTTCAGAAAGAAACAAGTAGTGGCATTTAAAATCAAAATGAAGCTTATTTTATCAACTAGAATTATATTTCTTGTATTATATTTAGATCTAGAAATTCAATTAATTGACTCTTCGTGACATTCTCCAGCTGAGAATCATACAGGCAATCTAGTTTTGTCTAGAACATGAAGAAAATCATCCAATAGATCTAAAAGGTTGACATTTTACCCTATCAAAGGTAGAAATTGAAAATAATAATTTCAGAAATCGAAACCCCATACAAAGGCATAATAATCTCAACAATGGGACCCATCTATGCTGCTGGTGGTATGGATATCAAATTTTCAATTCTCTACATAAATTGCTGGGCATTCATAACAATGTTCACTATGGCATGTATTCATTCTAGCTGGCATTCATAAAATGTTCACTGGGCATTCATAAAAATGTTCACTATGGCATGTATTCATTCTAGCTGGCAATCGTTGACTACTAATTGGGAAAGTTTTCAAGATTGAATTTAATAAATAAAACATAACAAAACACAATTTTCTTTTACATCATTAAACATATAAATTCTGAATCTTTTCCCAACAACAGTTGTCACAACTATCAGCATAAGATCCCTAAGTACAAAAAAAAATGTCTCTTTCAGATAAAGAATTCAACTTTCACATCATATGATATCCCTCGTCAGCTTGAGCCCCGTGAAGTAATTTATACAGACAAATAAAAAAATATCCCTCAAAATTCAAGACATAAGACAAACAAGGCACCATTAATATTAATAAATCAAGTTTTGGATCCAAAAACCAAGGTTTTGTAAACCCATTAGTTTGCATGCATGTATATACGTACCTGTACAAGAAATCAAATGCTGCGAACAGGGAGGAGAAACGCCATAATTGGAGGTTTCCGGAGCTGGGAAAGAAAACTGAAAGCGAAAGAGAGAGAGAGAGAGATTTCCAAAAGAAAAATAAAAAGAAGGGAAGAAAAAGGAATGGAAAATTTTGTTCTCTTTATCTATCTACGGTACTATTATTCTATATTTATTTATCTATAAAATCCCAAAGCAAGCGAATATTTGAGAATCAGTGTTTTAAATTTCTTTTAATACTTGTTAATAATGCAAGAATGGAAAGTTGTCTTGGCTGCACCGCCGCTTTCGCTTCGGTCTTTTTTTCGATTCTATAAAATAAAAGGGAAGCAAAACTGCGAAACAAATCAGTGTTTTGTTTTGTAGTAGAATCCAATGCAAGGAAAGTGGAGAGGAGGAAATGTAAGGAAAGGAATAGGATTGGATACAGATTGCGTAGTTGTAGGAGGTTTTTTTTTTTTCCTGTGTTTTTTAGCATAGTAAAAAAATAGATAAAGTAATACAATAGAAAATATTTGGAGATATTTTATAATTTTATGAGCCACAATTGCTATTTGTGATTTTTATTTTGCAGATGGTATATGTTACATACAAGTTGCACAACCATCCACCTCTCTCCTTTATTTGTCATCAACGACCTTTCTCTCTCACTCTCTTCACCACAAAACACACCCAAAACACCATGGGATCACCCATCTCTCTCTAGCTCGAGATCCCCCCTCCTCACCGTGACTCTACCAATTTCCGGCTAAAACATCCACCACCAATCACCATCACCATCCACATTCTGCATTTAGAGGTATATTGAACGTTTTTCCTCTATCAATTCGATGTAATTTATGCTAATGTGTGTTAATTTGATTTCATACAACGTTAGGATTTTGAATTACGGATTTTTAAAAAAATTTAGGGTTTTTTGTAATTAGGTTAATTAGATATAATTTGAGTTGATAATTAGTTTTTTTAAAAAATAATCAATGATTTTGGGTTGTTGTTGATTGTGAATTAACAAAAATTATTTTGTTAGAATTAATGTTGATTTAGGTTAAATTATGGATTATACCAAATTAAGTATAAAATAAGATAAATGCCTATGAAATACATGAATTTGATTGATAATTTTTTTATGGTAGCGAAATTTGATGAATGTAGGTGTTCACCGATTAATTTGATGAATTTAGATTTTAGCCAATTATGTTACCATTATGGTTTTGTTAATAAATCATGCACTTTGATTAACCTCAAGATATTAATAAATTAGAATTATGTTTTGTTGTGTTTTTTGATAGAATGTGTGGTAATTTATGAGTATTATACTTCCATGGTGGTATCATTGTTAATACCAACAATGATATCACTTATAATGGAGGAAACCACGAGTTCCTAACTGCTACATTAGACACATCCTTTAACGAGTTATCTAGAATATTATGTGATCGACTTGGCTAGAATATATTTGAAATAAAAGTTGAAATTACTTGGAGGATGTTGTAAACCGGGATCAGTCAAGCTTTGTTATGTCAGTTTACCAATTTTTAGTGATGGAAGTGTGGATTCAATGTTTTGGTTTGCGAGGATCAATGAGATTAATATGCTGGAGCTTTACTTAAATAGTATTTAGGTTAAATTATGGATTATACCAAATTAAGTATAAAATAAGATAATTGCCTATGAAATGCATGAATTTGATTGATAATTTTTTTATGGTAGCGAAATTTGATGAAAGTAGGTGTTCACCGATTAATTTGATGAATTTAGGTTTTAGCCAATTATGTTACCACTATGGTTTTGTTAATAAATCATGCACTTTGATTAACCTCAAGATATTAATAAATTAGAATTATGTTTTGTTGTGTTTTTTGATAGAATGTGTGGTAATTTATGAGTATTATACTTCCATGGTGGTATCATTGTTAATACCAACAATGATATCACTTATAATGGAGGAAACCACGAGTTCCTAACTGCTACATTAGACACATCCTTTAACGAGTTATCTAGAATATTATGTGATCGACTTGGCTAGAATATATTTGAAATAAAAGTTGAAATTACTTGGAGGATGTTGTAAACCGGGATCAGTCAAGCTTTGTTATGTCAGTTTACCAATTTTTAGTGATGGAAGTGTGGATTCAATGTTTTGGTTTGCGAGGATCAATGAGATTAATATGCTGGAGCTTTACTTAAATAGTATTTAGGTTAAATTATGGATTATACCAAATTAAGTATAAAATAAGATAATTGCCTATGAAATGCATGAATTTGATTGATAATTTTTTTATGGTAGCGAAATTTGATGAATGTAGGTGTTCACCGATTAATTTGATGAATTTAGGTTTTAGCCAATTATGTTACCACTATGGTTTTGTTAATAAATCATGCACTTTGATTAACCTCAAGATATTAATAAATTAGAATTATGTTTTGTTGTGTTTTTTGATAGAATGTGTGGTAATTTATGAGTATTATACTTCCATGGTGGTATCATTGTTAATACCAACAATGATATCACTTATAATGGAGGAAACCACGAGTTCCTAACTGCTACATTAGACACATCCTTTAACGAGTTATCTAGAATATTATGTGATCGACTTGGCTAGAATATATTTGAAATAAAAGTTGAAATTACTTGGAGGATGTTGTAAACCGGGATCAGTCAAGCTTTGTTATGTCAGTTTACCAATTTTTAGTGATGGAAGTGTGGATTCAATGTTTTGGTTTGCGAGGATCAATGAGATTAATATGCTGGAGCTTTACTTAAATAGTATTTAGGTTAAATTATGGATTATACCAAATTAAGTATAAAATAAGATAATTGCCTATGAAATGCATGAATTTGATTGATAATTTTTTTATGGTAGCGAAATTTGATGAAAGTAGGTGTTCACCGATTAATTTGATGAATTTAGGTTTTAGCCAATTATGTTACCACTATGGTTTTGTTAATAAATCATGCACTTTGATTAACCTCAAGATATTAATAAATTAGAATTATGTTTTGTTGTGTTTTTTGATAGAATGTGTGGTAATTTATGAGTATTATACTTCCATGGTGGTATCATTGTTAATACCAACAATGATATCACTTATAATGGAGGAAACCACGAGTTCCTAACTGCTACATTAGACACATCCTTTAACGAGTTATCTAGAATATTATGTGATCGACTTGGCTAGAATATATTTGAAATAAAAGTTGAAATTACTTGGAGGATGTTGTAAACCGGGATCAGTCAAGCTTTGTTATGTCAGTTTACCAATTTTTAGTGATGGAAGTGTGGATTCAATGTTTTGGTTTGCGAGGATCAATGAGATTAATATGCTGGAGCTTTACTTAAATAGTATTTAGGTTAAATTATGGATTATACCAAATTAAGTATAAAATAAGATAATTGCCTATGAAATGCATGAATTTGATTGATAATTTTTTTATGGTAGCGAAATTTGATGAATGTAGGTGTTCACCGATTAATTTGATGAATTTAGGTTTTAGCCAATTATGTTACCACTATGGTTTTGTTAATAAATCATGCACTTTGATTAACCTCAAGATATTAATAAATTAGAATTATGTTTTGTTGTGTTTTTTGATAGAATGTGTGGTAATTTATGAGTATTATACTTCCATGGTGGTATCATTGTTAATACCAACAATGATATCACTTATAATGGAGGAAACCACGAGTTCCTAACTGCTACATTAGACACATCCTTTAACGAGTTATCTAGAATATTATGTGATCGACTTGGCTAGAATATATTTGAAATAAAAGTTGAAATTACTTGGAGGATGTTGTAAACCGGGATCAGTCAAGCTTTGTTATGTCAGTTTACCAATTTTTAGTGATGGAAGTGTGGATTCAATGTTTTGGTTTGCGAGGATCAATGAGATTAATATGCTGGAGCTTTACTTAAATAGTATTTAGGTTAAATTATGGATTATACCAAATTAAGTATAAAATAAGATAATTGCCTATGAAATGCATGAATTTGATTGATAATTTTTTTATGGTAGCGAAATTTGATGAATGTAGGTGTTCACCGATTAATTTGATGAATTTAGGTTTTAGCCAATTATGTTACCACTATGGTTTTGTTAATAAATCATGCACTTTGATTAACCTCAAGATATTAATAAATTAGAATTATGTTTTGTTGTGTTTTTTGATAGAATGTGTGGTAATTTATGAGTATTATACTTCCATGGTGGTATCATTGTTAATACCAACAATGATATCACTTATAATGGAGGAAACCACGAGTTCCTAACTGCTACATTAGACACATCCTTTAACGAGTTATCTAGAATATTATGTGATCGACTTGGATAGAATATATTTGAAATAAAAGTTGAAATTACTTGGAGGATGTTGTAAACCGGGATCAGTCAAGCTTTGTTATGTCAGTTTACCAATTTTTAGTGATGGAAGTGTGGATTCAATGTTTTGGTTTGCGAGGATCAATGAGATTAATATGCTGGAGCTTTACTTAAATAGTATTTAGGTTAAATTATGGATTATACCAAATTAAGTATAAAATAAGATAATTGCCTATGAAATGCATGAATTTGATTGATAATTTTTTTATGGTAGCGAAATTTGATGAATGTAGGTGTTCACCGATTAATTTGATGAATTTAGGTTTTAGCCAATTATGTTACCATTATGGTTTTGTTAATAAATCATGCACTTTGATTAACCTCAAGATATTAATAAATTAGAATTATGTTTTGTTGTGTTTTTTGATAGAATGTGTGGTAATTTATGAGTATTATACTTCCATGGTGGTATCATTGTTAATACCAACAATGATATCACTTATAATGGAGGAAACCACGAGTTCCTAACTGCTACATTAGACACATCCTTTAACGAGTTATCTAGAATATTATGTGATCGACTTGGCTAGAATATATTTGAAATAAAAGTTGAAATTACTTGGAGGATGTTGTAAACCGGGATCAGTCAAGTTTTGTTATGTCAGTTTACCAATTTTTAGTGATGGAAGTGTGGATTCAATGTTTTGGTTTGCGAGGATCAATGAGATTAATATGCTGGAGCTTTACTTAAATAGTAGACCTAGATGAGGAAACTCTTCTAGTATGAAGTTGACCCAGGTTCCAAGTATCTCTTAGAGAACCACATAAGCATCGCAAGTAGCTGGTCCATCTAGGTTAGGTGGTAATGCAAGTAGACAAATATCAGTACATGAAATTGTTAATATGGAATCTCTGTTGAGTATGACATATGCTCCATATTGCTATGAAGAATTCGTACCAAGTGACGACGAATATGATTATCACATTGATAGAGTCGAGGTCGAGGAGGAAGATGAAGAAGATGGGGATGCTAAGTTAGTTGAGCATGTTAATCAATACATGACTCCTTCTGCTCTTAAATTTAAGGTTGTGAGTGTGGATGACCATTATGAATGCAATGACTGAGCTAATAGTCGTAGGCATTCAAGCTTAATAGTTAATGAATTAGAGGTTGGAAAACATTTAGAGACAAGTTTGAATGTATTACTACAGTAAAGCGATGACCAAGGTTGTCAAAAACATTTTTTTTGACACGACATAAAAAATACAATATAAACTCGGATTGTAAACTCGAATTGTAAAATCATAAAATTGTAAGTAATTTTTTTAAACTAATTATATATTGATAATCTAGCCAATAAATTAATTTACATTAAATTATGATAAAATAAGTCAACAATATTATAATCAATGAGTGATCTAAATAAAATGAGAGAGATAGATAGTATGAATCAATAAATTAATGACATGGAGAAATAAAAAGTCTCAGAACAAAATTTCTCAATACAGGGGAATCACTGAAAGGTAGGAAGCACACATAAATCTAGTGACAACCTGGTTGTTCCCATCACAATAAGCCTTGATAGACCCCTTTTGGGTTGCAAGCTAATGAGTTTAAATTAGTAATTAACTAACATAAATTCAATAATGAAATAAACCCCTAAGCAATGTCTAATGCGCTAGAAAAAATTCAAATTAAAAATAATTATTTAAAAATAAATAAATAGAATAATAATAAAATCTTTATGTTAAAATTCCTCTATGTAGCCTGAATCTTCAATTTTTGCATATTCTTGGCAGATTTGAGTCCTGATTTCAAATATGTCGTTCTCTTCTGATTTCAAATACATCATTCTCTCTCGTTTGGATGAATTATTGGGCTTACGATATATATTTGGAAAGTTCCAGTCTAGTTTCTATCCCAACTTTAATCGAAGCAAAATTCTACTGGTAGCTCTAGATAAGTCCCAAATAGTACACGAAGGTCTTGTTTGACATATTTGATAATATTAGTGTACTAACTTTGACCCTTTGAAGTATTATGTTTCTTATCTTTATTTGACCTGAAACTTTACCACAATATATTTTCATGTATCTAATATTTCCCTGTAAAATTTCAGTTTTATCCAATATATGGTTTGAAAGATATGTTCAATCTCGCAAAACTAGTCAGCAGACATTTTAAGGCCAAATTTGGATCTGACTTGGTTCATATCACAAATTTAGTAAACTCGTAAAATCAGATCGAGTTTACCGATTTTGCACGAGTTAAGTTAGATTTTACTGGTTTCGAGTTTTAGTCTGATTTAGCACGTTAGATACATGTCAACTCGTAAAATCATAAGATTTTAAAAGTTAACTCGTGATTTTAACAACTTTGGCAATGACATATAAAGAATTCATTGTAGTACAAGGTCCATCATTCAACTAAAGTTGTAATGTGTCCAAGAACCAGTTTATAGATAGTATTTGTGTGGGGGAAATCACCAAATGTCTAATTCATGGGAGATTTCAAAGTTGAAAGGGCCACACACATGTCAGAACCTTCTTGTTTTGCAACTCCATCATCAGATTAACCCATATCTCATTGCTAAGGTGATGTTGACAATTATAAAGAAGGATTTAAGTACGAAAGTTGCAATGATTCAAGGTACTATAAAGATGGATTATGAGCATGAAGTCTTTTATTAGAAGGCATGGATGACTAAATAGAAAATATTAGACAGGTTATTTAGAAACATAAAGAGTGATTTCAAAACCTACCTAGAATGCTATTGACCATTAAAGATTCAAATCTAGGAACAATTATAATTTGGGATTATAAAATAGTTGATGGAAATAAGGCAATATTTGAGAGAGCATTTTGGTCATTTGGTGCTTCAATTAATGGGTTTAATACTGTCATCCTCTAATTAGTATTAACAACACTCATATTTATGGTAAGGACAAGGTATAGTTGTTGGTTTCAGTTGCTTATGATATAAATAATAGAGTTTATCTGTTGTGTTTTGCTATTGTCAAAGAAGAGACAAACAATAATTGGATTTGGTTTTTAGATTTGCTTTGTCGATATGTGATTGGTAGTCATACCAGGTTGTGTATTAGATAAACTTGTAGCAATTAAGAATTTCATGGCATGGATTTTCCCGAGCTATTGGATATCGTCGATATTGTTCATGATGCTTTGTGAGTAACTTTAACACTAAGTTAAAAAATATTACATTGAAAAATATGTTGCATAAGATATGCACAAATCCTTCTAAACAAGAGTTTGACATTTTATATGAGGATTTGGTGGAAACTGATGATGCGATCAGAGCATAGCTAGAAGTTGAACCTAAACAAAAATAGGTATTGCTATATGATTCTAGTGGTTGTCGTTATGGAAATATGACCATGAATTTGTCAGAGGTTTTTAATAATATTTTAAAAATTATATGTGGCTTGCTTGTATCGGCTATAGTGCAAATAATTTTTTTTAGGTGTAATAAATATTTTGGGAGCACAAAGAAAAGTTGAAGATTTTTTTAGTAGCGATTTATTGTGGCCTCTAAAGGTCTTAGCTAGATTACTTGTTGATGCGACAACTTCTAGATCACACGTGATATATCTAATTGATCTTGGTACCGATATATTTAGTCGGAGACACATTCAACAGTTGATGTTACAAGAGACTTGCTGGGAATAATTAACATCATTGAAGAAACTTATAATTGTGGCAAATGACAACTATATCATCGACCATGTTCACATCTAATTGTATGTTGCTCTTTACAAATGTGGATTATGTGCAATTTGTTGATGATTTCAACTCCAATTTGTCGTATGAAAATGCATATAGTCCTCATTTTCAACCATTTCCTAATACGCAATTGTGGTATGCATATACTGGTCTAAATATATATGGATGTCTAACTAGATGACATGCAAATAAGGGTCAAAGAAAATTGACTCGTCTAATATAATAAAATGGACGCTAGAGAGGGACACTTATTGAATATATGTGGCATGTCCGGTTAAAGGGGATATAACAGAAAAACTTGTGAAACTAGATAACATATGTTATTTTTTTTTATGTTTGCTCTAAATTATGTAAAATTCAATTATTGTTTCTAATTTAGTTACATGGATGTTCAATTGTATTACAAAGGCTAATAATATGTTGATACAGGACCTCGAGGAAGGTATGGTTCGAACTAGAGAAGGTTCTACAATTTCTAAGAGTGCTAACAGACACGACCACCTGGTTGTTGAGGCAGATCCTGATGATAGGTCATTTCTATATATGCAGGATCAACATTGCTATGATGATATTTAGAGAGGAGATGTTAGATCTTTAGATTACTAGCATTTTTAAATAACTATTTTAATTAAGCATTATAAATTATTAAATTTGAACAACTTTAATTGTTTAAATAACTTAATTACTTGATTTTCAGGGCGATGATCTTGTAACACCTCGATAGCATACATTGATGAAGGTGCATGAGTGTGTCCGCCAATTAGTTATCGATGTTGGTTCTTTTAAAGATTATTTAGCTACATGACATGCATCTTGACTACACATTGATTATGGCTTTAGTTGAGCAATGGAGGTGCGGGACACACTCCAAGATAGAGATGACACACTCATGCACCTATGATAGGACATGAAGGGTCGATTTATAGAGATACTTTATGTGATCGTCTATTAGGATGAGTGCCTCAACTAATACTTATAGTGATGATTGTATAAAATTAACATGGTTAAACATACATTTTAAGACCCCCTCAACAAATACAAAAAAAGGACTAGTTGATTATGTATGCTCGAGCATACATATTATATATCTTTGGAGGTCTTAATTTCATGAGTACTACTGGTAATGCAGTACCATTATTCTTTCTTACACTACTTATTTTTGGGTCATTTCTAATTACAGCCAGGGGGCAGTGCTTGCATATCTATACTGGTAACTATGTAAAGCATGTCAAGAGAAGATAAATTGTCGAGTGTCTATTATTTCTTCATGTATAATTATTTTAAATTCTTTGATTGTTAGAATTAATGACATTTTAAATACTAACTTAAAATTGTTAATGTTGATTAATATAACTCTAGTCATGAGAGCATATTTATATCGAATGTCTAGAGAGTTGGGGTAACAATATGTTTGACAATATCACTTAGAGAGGCGATTATACATTTGTTCTAGGTAATAATAAAATAAAATTAATTCCAATCAAAATGCAATTTATATAAATTGAATGGAAAAAATGAATTAACTTTGTAGCATTTTAAATTGTCAAATAGTGTCGGGCTAGACATTTCATGGTAAATCCCGCTCATGTCCACGAGTTCTACCAGGATAACTTGGACACACAATAGTCACATCATGTATATGTTACAAATGTAATGTATTTTTTGTTATTTCAAAATAAATTATTTAGTTTCAATTTGTTATCTAATATAAGTCTTTCACATGTTTTGATAGGTTATATGGATGTCATATACAGAGGAACTGATACTTTCAGCTTCAATTATATGCCATGAGGGATCTTACCTTTAGTTAACATATGTTTTATTGCACTGCTTCAACATTGTTAAGATGTATTGCCCAAATCGGGTAATGCGACAATTTGAACTATCTTAACATATACTAGATTATATTGATACCAGTGATGAGCTGCATAGTATTAGTCATCAAGATAAGCGCGAGGGGAATTGGTTGGTGATTCATTCATCATACCTAGATCTTTGGGATGCTAGGAGAGAACATGTTTTTGAAGAGTGACATCTGATGATTGACGTAGATACCTATATGAGATGGTATTTGTCCATTATACATCATTTCATTACACTTACCCGGTCACAATTCCTGATGTGTCCATGTAATCTAATGCATTAAGCACCCTGATATATGAGATAAATTGTTTAGGATGCAATATTGTTTATGATGCAACATTTATTAAATATTGTTCATGTTATCATGAATAATGACTACTAATTAGTCTTGAATGTATGTATATAGATTTATTACGTAGTACAAGAGGCTCAGAAATAGCAATGACTATTCGTGAAGGTATCAATGAAATGAGACAAAATATGGCTAACACTACGCTCAATTTATATCGTGGTGGACTTCAAGAGGCTAGGGAGGCTAAGCGTCTTGAAGTGGTATTAGTGAAAGATGAAATTACTTATCATGGGAGTGTTGGGGATGTTTATCCATCCATGAGCATCCTAGGCCCATCAACAAGTTTCCTAGGTCCATCCACAAGCGTCTTAGTCCATCCATGAGTTAGGATGATTTTAGTCCTCCTCACACGTACATGGATATTACATTCTTGTCTTTGACTTGAACGAGTTAGGGCGATACTCCAGACCTGTCCATGAGTGCTCTGGGCTCTTCCATGTGATGAGGTGATTACTAGATATAGTTACATGTTATTATATGTTATGAGAATTATGAATAGATGTATAGTTAGTTTAATTTTAATAAAATTTTATATTATGTTAATCGCCGGTCTAATTGTGTTACTCATGATTGAAGATGTTATGTGTTACTTATGTGAATTGTGTTTTGATGTTGAAAAATTGGTTATTTGAATTGTTCAAATTGTGAATTTTTGGGGCAAGGAGTTAATGGCAGAAGAAACTGTTTAAGGATGAGTCTCTTAGTTGGGTCGCAGATAACATTTGCGGCTGGAGTGCTGTTGTTGGCATTTGCAACTCTTGAGTTGTAGATAAAAAAAATGCAATTATCAAGTCGCAGATCTTGCATATGCTATATACAACTCCATCAAATATGCTAGATTCCTAAATATTTTTTCACCTATATTTTTTTACCAAAATGTTTTTTACTCGTAGTTGTAATGATGGTGACTTTCACATAGTTGCTTTGCTCCAAATTCAAATGCAGTTCTTGTTTTCATGTTGGGTCCACGAGATCAATTGATGTTTAGTAGGCCACGCCACCTAATATCTCAGTTTTCTTAGGTCTTTTCTTTTTAATTTGAATAATAAAATAAACAAACGAGCAAAGGGATATGAGAAAACAAAACTCCTCTTTCATTTATTAATTTGGGATTTTTTAAATAAATGCTTTACATAAACAAATGTGCGCAAGTAATATTATGTAATGTATTAGAGAATGCTATCTTACAATACTGTCCAATTGATTGATGTCTTCTTTCTTTTTTGTTTTTGTTAAAGATAGAAATTCCATTAATAATATTAAGAAGAGTGATTAGCTGCTTGCAAATTAAAATGCAGTCAATCACTAGAAGGAAAAATAAATAAATAAATAAAACAACAAATGTGGTGTTTGTTTGCATATTCTTTTAGATTATACTAATATATTGGCCCGCGCTCTGCAGCGGGTCAATAACAATTTTTTTAAATGTAAAAAAATATTAAGAGTGTGAAGAATATTTTAATAGTGTTATTAAACATAACCAAATGGGTTAGTTTTTAAATCTCCACTCAACTCTTTGCCAGACTCAAATGTTGTGGGTCTTGCAACCATGTTAGACCCAAGCGACTTGGGTCTGACAACCATGTTAGCACAAGAGCCTTCGGTTTGGCAATCATGCTAGACTCACATTACTTAGGTCTGGCACCCAAGTAAGATGGGCCTGGTATGTTTGCCACACCCAAGTAAACGTGGGTCCGGTGCAACTTTTTGAATTTAAAAATAATAAAACAATATCAAAAATACCAAAATGTCCTTCATGCTTATAGAAAATTACACAAAAAATAGTGTGAAAGAACAAAAATACCCTTATATGCAAAGCTTAATTTTTGTCTTTTCTTAGGCTAAATATGTATTTTAACTATTTAATAGTTTGTGAAAGGTCAAAAAACCCTTGGGCAACAGGTCTTAATTTTATTAACCTTAGGGGTAGAATAGTATTTTTACTATGCAAATAATCATGAAAAGACTACTATACCCCTCGCTCAAACGTTTAATGATCAATCAGCTTATGAAAAATACTAAAATATCCCCACAACTAGGTCTTTAATTTTTTCAAAAAAAGGCAAAATGATAATTTAACTTTATGTGAAAAAACAACATTAGCCTCATCCCAAGCCTTCAGAGCTTGGAAAATTCACTGTGCAAGTCTACAGTGGATTATGTTTTGGTCTATAGTACACTTGCACAGGGTTGCCAAACTCAAACGCTTTGTTGCCAGACCCACGTTGACAAGCATGTCAGACCCACGTTACTTGGGTCTGATGTGTTTGCCAGACCAAAATAAATGTGGGTTCGATGTAGCTTTTTGAATTTAAAAATCATAAAACAAATTAAAAATACCAAAATGTCTTCCATGATTATAGAAAATTACACAAAAAATAATGTGAAAGAACAAAAATACCCGCATATGTAAAGCTTATTTTTTTTTGTCTTTTCCAAGGCTAAACATGAATTTTAACTATTTAACAATTTGTGAAATGTCAAAAAACCCTTGGGCAACATGTCTTAATTTTGTTAACCTTGGGGGTAGAATAGTCTTTTTACTATGCAAATAAACATGAAAAGACTACCATACCCCTACTCAAATGTTTAATGACCAATCAGCTTATGAAAAATACTAAAATACTCCCACAACCAAGGCTTTAATTTTTTCAACTAAATGGCAAAATAATAATTTAACTTTCTGTGAAAAGACAACATTAGCCCCATCCCAAGCCTTCAGAGCTTGGAAAATCTACTATGCAAGTCTATAGTAGACTGCATCTTGGTCCGCAGTACACTTACACATGGTTACCAGACCCAAGCCGCTTGGGTCTAGCAACCATGCCAAACCTAAGGTATATGAGTATGATAAACATGTCTTATTTGACAAACAACAAACAAAGAGGACAATTGTGCACTTTAGTTGTCAGAAGAGAGAAAAGAAAGAAAAAACACAAACAATCAATTACTGGCAGCAATCCAATCATTATTTGTCTACACGCGCCACACCATGTGCTAAAGGGCACGATTGCACATCTAGTTAGATGGCAGATGGCCAAATTTGGCGTGGGCGCCGCCTATTTGCTAGGGTGTGAGGAACACACGCCAACAACTTTTTGATTAAAAAATAACAAATAAAACGTGAAAAATACTAAAACACCCTCATGGTCCTCTTAATTACATAAAATATCCATGTAAAAATACAAAAATACACCTAAAGGCAAGCTTCTTTTTTGTCTTTTCTGAGGTTAAAAGCGTTATTTTATTGTA
Source organism: Populus trichocarpa (assembly GCF_000002775.5). Taxonomy (NCBI): domain Eukaryota; kingdom Viridiplantae; phylum Streptophyta; class Magnoliopsida; order Malpighiales; family Salicaceae; genus Populus; species Populus trichocarpa. The sequence continues at coordinate 7,475,485 of NC_037302.2, read as the reverse complement.
CATGGAAATCAAAAAAATCTGAAAAGACACAGACACCCCCAAACAATCTTCCAATGACCGCTGAGTTAGATGAAAAGACCCAAACACCCTTTAACCGAAGGCTTAAATTTAAGTCACTAAAGGTTAAAATGGTAATTTCACTGTCACAATCCACAGTAATTTGTGTCTAGAGTTATAGTGAAATCCCCCTGCCATTTAGCTTTCTTTTTAACTAGTGTGGTGATCAAAATTTTTACAAACTTAAAACAGTGTTCAGGTTTTAGGAAATCTTTGACATTATTATTAAACTCGCTAATACAGATGCTTTGAATTTTGTTTTTCATCAAGAAATGTTTTTCTATTGAAGTAACTCTTATTTATCTTAGTGAACTCAATAATTTTAACTGAAAATCATTGATTCTCTTAAAAAAACATTTGTGATTGTTAAGCAAGTTAAAAAATATTAAAATAATATGTGCATATTTTATGTGTGATTAAAAGCTAAAAAGAATTATGTATATGATAAAATCATGTTAAAATCTATTTAAAATTTTTAGGAATAAAAAAATAATTTGAATCAAGTTTTTATGAAAGATTCATTACTAAAATTATTATTTTCATATTAGATATATAATAATTGAAAACAAATTATTAGAATTCAAAAATCATTATAATAGTATTCACGAACCATGTCAAAGTCGAAAAGTAAGTGAACTCGTTAAATTTTTTTCTAGTGGCAAAAAAGAAAAAAGAAAAAAAGAAAAAAAAGGAAAGGACTATGCCTACACGCATTTGATTTCTTGTACAGGTACATATATGTGTGTGAGCGTGTGCGTGAATGATTATTGTTGCCTAAGATCGAACTAAGAAACTTTAAGTGTAAGACTAATTGTCATAATTTCTATAATACAACTTCATATGTCATTTTGTTTCATCCACACATATATGTGCGAGTGTATATATATGTTTGTGTACACACACACAATCATAATTTGCTTATTGTTCAAGTGTAAGGTTATATAAGTGATGTTTATCTAAAGATATTGTCAGGTTAATCTTGTTATTGTGGTAACATATGACTAAAACTAGAGTCAATAACACTAACACAGTTACTACTCCAACTACCTCCACTATTGTGATTGCCCCATTGGTTATGTTTATATAGAAACACACAATCATAATTTGATTTTAATTAATTATTATTAAAGTGTATTATTATTATAAAGTTATATAAGTGTGATATTTATCTAAAATATTGTAAAGTTGATCTTGTTATTATGATAACAGATGATTGAAACTAGTGTGAATAATATAAGAATCGTCCTTGTTATCCCGATTAACCCATTAGCCAACATAATTTCTACACTAACTCCACATAAGAAAAAAAATCCAAGAAGTTAATGTTAGCTGAAAGGTCTTTAATCATCCATGACTTATTTAATGATCTAGTTGTTTTCAACATTTAGAAGAACATTGGAAGAGAAAAATTTCCTATTCTTATTTTATTCTTAGTGAGTAACGACCAAAATGAGTTTTACCCTTTAAAAACCACTCTCGGACATCATGTAAGATCTCTCTCACTCTTTAATAATTTTACAATCTTACATATTTGATGCTTGATGCGAACCCTAGTGGAATTTAATAGTATTCGCGACCCCAAGATCAATCTAACCCAAGTTTGTTGAGATTTGAATGCGCTCTTCCTTTTAATAAGACTCGAAGATGCAAGTCTAGATTCACTCTCTTTTCTTAAAGCATTGCTTCCGTCGGTGAATGCTTTCTTACCAACATGCCCTCCAATGGAAGAGTTGCTCCAAGGCAACAAGACTATAAACCAACTCGATAACAACGCCTACACCTGAAGACGAGCAAAGGAAGTATAAATTCACAACAAAGAATGGTCAATTCTTTGAAGAGTTGAAAGTTCAATCAAGAACCAAGATTGAGCAACCAAAAGTCAGCTACAATGCTGAAATATCATCAAAAGTCCGACCTAAAATTATTCCTAAAGAGTATTTAAACTCCAAGCTAAAACCCTGGTTTTCCTAATGGGTCTCATATAAACCCAATTTAAATAATAATCAACCCAAGCTAAAACTAGCCCAAACAAATTAAAAAAAATAAAAATAGACAAGTCTAAAACCCAAACAAATTGTCTCCTCTCAAAATAAATAAAGTTTAATAGCCCAACGAATTAAATAAGATAAGTTCATAAGGCCTAACTTAAAACGGATGGTTCTCTCTTGTCTTAATGAATTAGAAGGTGTGCCATATACCGTTGAAAAGGTATGGAAGTCTAATTTCCAGCCCAACTAGAATCACATCAAAATTCGATCTATAGCTCTAGTTATGACCAAAAAAGTAATGAAAGGTCAAACTGTCCGAATCTAGTTTTCTTCTCCCAATCCTTGTGTGATGGTCTTGGTTCCACCAACAAGCCCCTCTTGAACATGAATCAGATTAATCAAGGCTTGCTCTTTATTATTACAAATAATCTTGAAGTCCACCTTAGCCCATATATCTTGTAGAAGTCCATTGAAAGCTTCTTTGAACTTCTTAGCCCTAAGCCTAGTAACTGGACCAACTGGAACCTCCAATGGATCCTTTGATGGTTGGATCGCATCATCCCCTCGCTCCTCAAAAGGATTCAACCTCGAATCATCACCTATATCAAACGAAGAAAGATCAGAAACATTGAATGTAGCACTAACATCATACTCACCTAGTAGATCCACTTTGTAGGCATTCTCATTAATCATTTCTATGATCTGATAAGGACCATCTCCTCGAGGCATTAACTTTGATCTTCTTTGTTCAGGAAACCTTTCCTTCCTCATATATACCAAAACCTAATCACCTGGTTCAAATCTCACTAATTTTTATCCCCTATTGGCTTTGTTTGCATATTGTTCATTCTTCTTTTCTGTTTGTTGCCGAATTTTTGCATCGAGATCTTTCACCACTTGTGCTTTTTGATTACCATCAAGACTAACCCTTTCATCAACAGGCAAAGGAATAAAATCTAATGGTGTCAAAGGGTTAAAACTGTAAACAATCTCAAATGGTGAATAATCAATAGTAGAATGCACACTACGATTATATGCAAATTCAATAAATGACAAACAATCTTCCCAATTTTTAAGATTATTTTAAATGATAGCCCTTAACAATTGAATCAAAGTCCGGTTAACGACTTCAGTTTTGCCATCTGTTTATGGATGACAAGTAGTAGAATATAAAAGTTTAGTTCCTAACTTCCCTACAAAACCTTCCAAAAGTAACTCAAAAACTTAACGTCTCGATCAGATATAATGCTCATAGGAAGACCATGTAGTCGAATGACCTCTCTAAAGAATAGGTCAGCTATATTTATTGCATCATCTGTTTTATGGCAAGCAATGAAATGTGTCATCTTAGAAAATCTATCCACAACAACAAATATAGAATCTCTTCATTTCCTAGACCTAGGTAGACCCAAAATGAAATCCATAGAAATATCAACCCAAGGTTCCTTAGGAACAGGCAAAGGTGTGTATAGTTCATGAGGCATTACCCTAGACTTAGCTTGTCTACATGTTCTGCACCTATCACACATTCGTTGCACATCTCTTTTCATATTAGGCCAATAAAAGTGCTCATGCAGAACCTCCAAAGTTTTAGTAATTCTAAAATGCCCTATTAAACCTCCCCATGTGCTTCCCTCACAAGCAATTCACGTAAAGAATAATTAGGCACATATAACTTATTTTCCTTAAACAAAAATCCATCATGCCTAAAATATTTATCCTTGGCCGAAACCTTGCATGTGTCATATATAACATCGAAATCATGATCATCAAGATACAATTCCTTAATATACTCAAATCCTAGTAATTTAGTATTAAGAGTATTAAGAAGAACATACCTTTGCAACAAGGCATCGGCGACCACATTTTCTTGACCTTGCTTGTATTTAATCATATATGGAAAAGTTTCAATAAACTCAACCCACTTAGCATGTCTCCTGCTTAACTTACCTTGACCCTTTAAATGTTTCAACGATTGGTGATCAGTATGTATGACAAACTCTCGGGGCCACAAATAATGTTGCCAAGTCTCCAAAACCTGCACGACTGCATACAACTCTTTATCATAAGTGGGATAGTTAAGAGTTGCACTATTGAGTTTCTCACTAAAATAAGCGATGGACCGTTTTTCTTGCATTAAAACGACTCCAATACCTATTTCTGAAGCATCACATTCAATCTCAAAAGCTTTATTAAAATCAGGTAAAGATAGTAAAGGTGCCGAAATCAACTTTGATTTTAACAAGCTAAAAGCATTTTCTTGTTCTTCTCCCCACTTGAAACCCACGGTTTTCTTAACAATTTCAGTCAATGGAGAGGCTATCATACTAAAGTCTTTAACAAATCTCCTATAAAAACTAGCCAAACCATGAAAACTCCTAACGTCTGTTATGGATTTTGGTGGAGGCCATTCTTGAATAGCTTTAACCTTAGCCTCATCCATTTCTATACCTTTTGCACTAACCATATATCCAAGAAAAACAATCCTATCAATGCAAAAGTCACACTTTTTTAAATTAGCATATAAAGACTCTTTTTTAAGCACATCAAGAACTTGTCTCAAATGACTTATATGCTCATCAATCTTCTTACTATAAATCAAGATATCATCAAAGTAAACGACTATAAACTTACCAATAAAAGCACGCAACACATGATTTATCAATCTCATAAAAGTACTAGGTGCATTTGTAAATTCAAAAGGCCTAACCAAACACTCATACAAACCATATTTAGTTTTAAAAACAGTTTTCCATTCATCCTCTTCTTTCATCCTAATTTGATAATAACCACTTTTCAAATCAATTTTCAAAAATAATTTAGAACCATTTAATTCATCTAACATATCATCTAATCTAGGAATGAGATGTCGATACTTTACAATGATGTTATTGATGGCTCGACAATCCACACACATTCGCCAAGTTTTGTCCTTTTTTGGAACAAGAAGCACGAGAACTGCACAAGGACTCATGCTCTCTCGAATGTATCCTTTCGACATTAACTCCCCCACTTGCCTTTGAAGCTCCCTAGTCTCTTCAGGATTGCTCCTATAAGCCGACCTATTTGGTATAGATACTCCTAGAACAAAGTCAATTTGATGCTCAATACCTCTAATTGGCGGCAAACCACTAGGAATGTCATCTAGAAAGACATCCTCAAATTCCTACAAAAGAACTTTAACAACACTAGGAACACAAGAATCTAAATCATCTGAGTTAAAGAATGCCTCCTTATACACAAGTAAAATCATAGGCAAGTAAAAACGATAGGCATGTTTAAGATCATTAGATTTTGCAAAAAAAATTAAGGTGTTTCCCCACTTTTTCTACACACTTTTCTTTTCTCACCCTTTCTTTCTTCTCTCCACTCATTTTCTCTCCACTCTCGGCCTTCTTTTTATTTTTTTGTTCTTGGCCATGACCCTCCCCTAATGTCCTAAGGGCCGAAACTTTGTTCCCTTTTGTTTTCAACTCATGGCTCACTTTCTTTTCTCTCTTCCTCACATCCTCACCATGTTGTTCAGCTTGTTTTTCCATTTTGGCCGAATCTTTTTGTTCCTCCACTTAGGCCGAAACATGTTGCTCTTCCTCATAGCCCTTCTTCAACTGAATTTGATCTTCATACACTTGTTTTGGTGAGAGTGGGGCAAATGTATAAATCCTTCTATCATTCTCTAATGAATGCTTGTTCTTAAACCCATCATGCTTGGCTTTTTTATCAAATTGCCAAGGCCTCCCTAGTAACAAATTAGTAGCATGCATAGGCACAACATTACATAACACTTCATCTTTATATTTGCTTACTAAAAAAGAAATCATCACCTGTCTATTTACCCTAACAACACCACATTCTTTCAACCATTGAAGTTGATAAGGCCTCTCATGCTTTATGATATTCAATCCCAACTTTCTAACCAAAGTAACACTAACAACATTAGTACAACTACCACTATCAATGATCATACTACATACCTTATCGTTGATTAGGCATCTAGTATGGAAGATGTTCTCCTTTTGTTGCTCCACATCATCCTCCTTAGTCTGAACACTAAGTGACCTTCTAACCACCAAAACTTTATCACCAACAGCACACTCTAAATCACTAATATCCTCAAGTGGGGGCATGTCACCACAATCAGACTCCTCACGAGTGGACACAATCTCTCCATCATCCTTTAGAATCATAACTTGACGATTTGCACATTCTGATGCATAGTTTCCCAATCCCTGACACTTGAAACACTTTATATCATGATTACGCTTCGGTTGAACTTCTCCCTTAAGTTTTTGATCATTGGCTGAAACCTGCTTCTTCATGGAGGTAGGTTCGGCAACTTTAGAAGTCACCAAAGGCTTCGATGACGCACTACCCTCTCTCTTATAATTCATCTTCCAACCCGAAGAAGACCCTGTATAAGCTCCAGATCGTGTATTAACCTTCCTTTTCAACTGTCCTTCAACCTTAATGGCTAAGTGTACTAACTCCTCCAAATCAACATATGATTGCAACTCCACAACATTAGCTATGTCTCTATTCAAGCCATTCAAAAACCTAAACATAGTAACTTCCTCATCTTTATTAACATTAGCTCTAATCATAGTCACCTCTAATTCTTTCTGATACTCCTCCACACTCTTATTACCTTGTGTAATCATTTGTAAACGATTAAACAACTCCTGATAATAGTGTTTATGAACATACCTCTTCTTCATTATTGTCTTCAACTCCTCCCATGTGCTAACTGGTTTTTCTCTATTCCTTCTTCTTTATACCACCAATCTATCCCACCAAACCATGGCATAATCAGTAAACTCCACTACAGCTAACTTAACCTTCTTTTCTTCAGAGTACCTATGGATGTCAAAAATCATCTCCACCTTTTTTTTCCCAATTTAAATAAGCTTCTAGATCAGTTTTTCCCTTAAATGCTGGGATTTTTAACTTAATACTACCTAAATTTCGGTCTATATCTCCCAAATCATCAAAATCCCCTCTATGCTCAAAATCCTTATGTGGCCGAATATGTCCGCTCCTTCACCGATTCTCATACCTCTCTCCCTTATGTGTACGAAACCCACCACCACGGTTAAGATCATCCTCGGCTTCATCTGCAGAGTTTCCAGCAACACTCTCCTCCTTCCTAGCTTCTTCTCTACCCCTTTTACTACGCCCTCAATCAGACCTAGTCTTTAATTTTTCAATCATAGTCATCAGCTCACCAAGCATAAATTCCATCTGTTGTTGTATTCTCGAAAGCCCATCTTCTGGGATTTCACCCTTCTTCTTAGCACACTATTAGAAGACATTTTTTTTAAACTTGCACGAAAATCGTTAGCAATAAAAATAACACCTCACACACTCGTGTTTAACACAAATTTATACGCTTTTCACTCGAATATGCTCCCTATGCCTTTTTTCCACTCAAATTGCCTTTCTTTAGTTCTTGAAATCACTTAGCAACAATTCAGAAAAGCAACCAACTATGCAGTGAATTTATAAATTTGATATAGACTCCAGAAATAAGAAATTACGAAACTAACAAAACGAAACTCGATGACAAATTCATGAATAGCAATGCAAATTTGTACGAATAATATGATGATTTGAAGACGAAATAAAAAAAATCAGAAAAGAGCTAAACAATTACGAATTATCAAGAACTAAGGATTTAATTCAAGAAAATTCCAGAAACTCAAGAAAATCAACTAAAGTACCCAAATTTTCAAGAAACACAAACAAGACTACTAAAATATTCACGAATCAAGACTAACCAATTTCCCAATGATCAAGGTTTTCTCAAGCATGTATTCAGCCAAAACTAAAAAAAAAAAGTGATATTTTTTTCTTTTTTTTTGTGCGGCAGCAATCAAGATTTCAAGATCAAGCCTTCTTATATATATATATATATATTTTTTGGCAAGAACAAAATAAAATCAAGAACTTAGGTGTGTATGCCGATTTTGATCAATAAAGCATCAGAAGAACACTGACTTATGATTAAGTGTTCAACAAAGCAATAAAAAGTAAGATCCCTATTTTTTTATATAAATAGGTGGCCAAATCTATCAAGAATCAAACAAGAAACAATAAAGACTCAAATTGAAGGATATAACCTGTGATTAGATTAGCTCTGATACCAACTGATGCGAACCCTAGCGGAATTTAATGGTATTCACGACCCCAAGATCAATCTAACCCAAGTTTGTTGAGATTTGAATGAGCTTATCACAATGGAAGACTTGCTCCAAGGCAACAAGACTATAAACAAACTCGATAACAACGCCTACACCTGGAGACAAGCAAAGAAAGTATAAATTCACAACAAAGAATGGTCAATTCTTTGAAGAGTTGAAAGTTCAATCAAGAACCAAGATTGAGCAACTGAAAGTCGGCTACAATGCTAAAAATATCATCAAAACTCTGACTTAAAATTATTCCTAAAGAGTATTTAAACTCCAAACAAAAAAACCCTAGTTTCCCTAATGGGTCTCACACAAACCCAATTTAAATAATAATCAACCCAAGCTAAAAATATCCCAAACAAATTAAAATAAAAAAAACAAGTCTAAAACCCAAACAAATTGTCTCCTCTCAAAATAAATAAAGTTTGATAGCCCAACTAATTAAATAAGACAAGTTTGTTGTTTCCGCATTCTATCCGGCAGCAGTAAGGCCTAACTTAAAATGGATGGTTCTCTCTTGTCTTAATGAATTAGAAGGTGTGCCATATACCATTGAAAACGTATGGAAGTCTAGTTTCCAGCCCAACTAGAATCACATCTAAATTCGATCTATAGCTCCAGTTATGACCAAAAGAGTAACAAAAGGTCAAACTGTCCGAATCTAATCTTCTTCTACCAATCCTTGTGTAATGGTCTTGGTTCCACCAACAAGCCCCTCTTGAACATGAATCAGATTAATCAAGGCTTGCTCTTTATTATTACACATCCTCTTAAAGTCCACCTTAGCCCATGTATCTTGAAGAAGTCCATTGAAAGCTTCTTTGAACTTCTTAGCCCTAAGCCTAGTAACTGGACCAACTGGAACCTCCAATGGATCCTTTGATGCTTGGATCACATCAATGCGTTAATACATCTATTGGAAATTCTTTATAAACATCTTTATTGAAGAACACATTACTTCAATATTATTCTGATTATCCTTTCACGATTACCACCATCTTCAACAATCCTTTCGAATATCATAAACTCAACAATTCCCTCATGGATGTCTAATTAAATTAAAAATCCCTTCACGGATGTCAATTAATCCAAAAATCCTTCTGATTGTCATTGATCTAGCAATCCCCTTATAGATGCCAATAAATCTGGCAACTTCTCTTGTTTCCATCACTTCTTATTATTATTCATTTCATTAATTTATTGCCTTCATTCATTTTTATTCAACACATAAATAAGTCATTACAAATAAAACATTACATCAAATGTAGGAAAAGAAATACTCAAGTGTAATATATAGATCACCTACCTCCTATTCATGACGATCTCGCTCCACCTAACTGAGATTCTACCCTAACAACCTCCCATGTAACAACAAGATTCTTTTTGTTATAACCTTGTCTATAATTCTAGTGTCCCTCATTTTAAGACATATTAAGTTTTAGTAGAACCATTACACCAAAAGTTCCATTCAAACTTAAATCATCATGTTGCAATATATTAAAAAAAATATTTCATTATAAATCAATATATTCCAATTCAATTAAAAATTCTAATTAATTACAACACACCATCAACATGTTTACGCTTCCTAAATAAAGATGATTTTGTCATAGTTAGACCATAATTCATCATCTTATATCTACACTAATAACAATTTAACAATTTATGTCTTTCTTCATTATTTTTATCACATAATCCTAACTTATGTAAAACTTGTATAAATCATTAAATTCATCATCAAATATTTCTAACAAGTCATTTTAATTATTTCTTCACATACCAATCATTCACACTTCCATAAATTTCAATAAAATTTATCTTTTCTACATACTTTAATATGTATAATAAATTACAAATTGCTAAATTTATTGTCAAAGACACAATTTCTCCAAAATTAATACATAAAAGAAACATCATTCTTTCTTTGCTAACACATTACTACACTTCCAAAAATTTCCCTCTTTTGGCCAGCCACATGTTTCTGCCTCTACACGATTTGTTTTACTTCAATTCACCATGATTTCTCACTTTCTCACATCTTTCCATAACCTATTACAACTATTAACAACTAAGACTATATCTCCCAAATTCTCATCTAAGAACCATAATCTCCTATTCTTAACAATTTAAACAAAATCAACTAAATCTAATAAAAACATGCTTAAATGTGCTTAAAATACCTTAGCAAGCTAAAATTTGAGCTTTAAACACTCACAAATCAAAAGTTTTCCAACCTCCTTTCATCCTTCAATATTGTTGTCCTCCCTTCATCCTTCAAGATTGTCGTCCCTCTCTCTCTCCTTCTACTCTTTTTCACTTGATTTTGTTTTCTCTCAAATAAGTTGTTTAAGTGTTTAATCACACAAAACCTCACTTCTTTCACTCTTATCTTTGTTCTTTTTTTTTTCAATGGTTTCTTAAGGTTTTCTCTAAAAAATTATAGAATTCTCTTTATCTCTCTTCATTTCTCTCATGGTCGGCTATGTTAGCCTATTTATATCCAACGATATAATTAATTCATTTTATGTTCCTACCTTGCACCTTTTATTTTTTTCTATGTAAATTTAAGCTAAGCTATTTTAAATTTCATTGAATTGTATTACAATATTTTTCTTTACTCAAGCATCAATTTCATTCAGGTATTTTCATAATTCAATCTTTAATAACACATGCACAAACCTTTTATTTTATTTTCCCCTATCTATTATCTTCCCCATAAGGTAAATATTCACCTTAATTAGTTAGGATAATTTTTCCCTTGTTAATTTCATTATAATAATTTTGTTTTCCAGGTCTTTATATAAGCATTTAGCTAATTATCATAATTTCTTTTGTATATAATCATCTGAAATTTGAGCAAAACCCTATCATCATAAGACTCTTGCGATCAAGTTTCAAAGGACTCTTATAAATATGTCTTTATTTTTAAATTTTAGAGGATGCTTCCCTTTCCAATTTTTACTAAGGTACAAACGTGTAAAAATTTATTTTTAAAATCAGCAACTTTTCACTCATGTATTTTTTATTTTACTTTTTTTAATGGATTTTTAATAGCTTTGATTTTATTTGATAAAACTGCAATGTTGCCTTTTGTTTTGTGCTAACCCGGGTATCCTCACACCCTTTTTAAAGGTTGAGACTAGTCCCGTTCGGGGTTCATAGTTGTTCCTCCCAACAAGTGCGCTTTCTGGGGATCGAACTTGTGTTCTCATCCTTGCAGGGATATAGCGGTGCCTCAACCGCTAGACCAACACTTCATTGGTATAATCTTATTTTTAAAAATTAGCAACTTTTCATTCATGTATTTTTTTATTATGATTTTATTTTATTTTATTTTACTGGCTTTAAAATAGTGTTCATTTTATTAGGTAAAACTTTGATATTGCCTATTTACATGTGCATGTGTGTGAGAAAATTCATTTTTGAAAATCGGTAACTTTTCACTCATGCATTATATTTTATTTTTACTTGCTTCTCAAATAATTTATTTTTGAAAATTGACAACATTTCACTCAATGTATTTTTATTTTATTTTTTCTTGTTTGATGATAATGTTATTATCATTTCATAAAATTATGTTGTCACCATTTTGCATATATATATGTGTGTGTGTGTGTGTGTGTGTGTGTGTAAATATTTATTTTTCCAACAAGAATAAAAATTATTTTGAAAAGTCTTTTATTTTTAGGAACATTTGTCAATTTTTTCACGAATGACCTACTCAACGAGTGTCTTATCTTTAAGGATGAACATTGATTTTTTCATGAATGGCTTAGTCTACGAGTCTCCTATTCATAGGGATGGACATCAAACTTTTCATAAATGACCTAGTCAACGAGTCTCATATCTTTAGGGATGTATGCCAATTTTTTCATGAATGGTCTAGTTGACGAGTCTTATATTCTTAGAGATGGATGTTGAATTTTTCATGAATGGCCTAATCAACGAGTCTTCTATTTTTAGGGATGAATATCAAAATTATCGTGAATGTCAATATTTTTTGTGAATAACCTAGTCAGCTGCTCTCATATTTTTAGGGATGGACGTTAATTTTTTTTTAATGAATGGACAAGTCGGTGAGTCTTTTAGTTTTAGGAACCAATGTCAAATTTATTACAAATAAAGCTTGAAATTTAATTAGGTTAGTTAATGACAAGAAATGAATTTAAGACAAAATACACATAGCAAAGGTAACCTTTTATTTGAAAGCATGTGGTAAGGATGGTGTTTATCCTCTCTTAATCATAAATGATCCCTTATATGAATCTTTGGAACCAATGCATATTTTAGAATTCTTAGTTCTCTTAGAAACTAGGTGGCGACTCCATTTTTCTAATTTCTCCTTTAATTTTTGGAGGTTCTAATTTATGTTGGCTAACAACACCCTTTATCACTCAAAAGTCACTCTTCTATTACAAACAACTTTTTAGAGTCAAGCTCTTCTACCATCTTGACCCTATGAGTTTCTTTAGTGGTGAGGTCAATAGTCGGAGCAACCTAGGCTTTTGCTGCTTGCGGCATGCTTGTGAGTGGAAAATGCGACTATGAATTAAGACTCGAAAAAAGTGTTTGATGCCCCCTAGTTTGGCAGGGAAAAAACAAATGGCCCTAATGACATATGAAACGTTGGCTGGATATTAGGGTGAAGAGGCATTTTTGTTTACATTTTTTCCTATTAGAGGTCCTTTCTCCTAAAGGTATACTTAGTAGTGCTCACTTGAGGAGGCTAGTGAGCCTAGTAACCTCTCTTTTTGGACTCTTTATCTTTATTTGGTGGCTTTGTTCTAGTTGTGATCTCTTTTCATTATCCATTGGTCTCTACCTAGATCTAGTGTAATGGATTATGAGAGGAAGTTGAACTTTTATCGGACAACCTATATTTCTTCTTTATTTCAGATGCATATGTACAAACAATAAAAATAAAATGTATGAAAAAATGTAAAACACCAAATTGAGTATGTATTTTTGTTATTGTTCTAGTTTCTTATTATGTCAAGACTATGAGGATGAACTAGGTTAAATTTTCTCGAACAATCTCACTAAGAACACCAAACCCACAAAATGTTTTAGCCAATTTAAGAAAATCCCCCTCACATATTGGCCTTTCTAGATATAGTCCTAATGTCTTTAATGGTAATCTCAGTATATCCTCACTTCTCACACTTCTTGTACGAATTAATAAGGTCGCCATAAACACTAATGAATATGATGTGTCATGATATGATTCGTGTCTTATTAAAGGTCAACCCTAACAGATAGGATCTAGCTCATATAAAGTTTAGCTTTGTTTGTCTATCTTTAAAGATTTTTTTAGGTTCCTAGATTGTCCAAATTTACTAGTGAGGTAACTTAGCCTTTTAAACTTATGCAACATGGGTAAAGGAGTAACTTTATGATACCTCATGTATAAGGTGAGTTTCAATCTGAGAGGAAGTATATGGGAGCATCAATGGACATAAATCACACTCACCACTTGAATCTTCCTATCTAATCTTGTAAAGGAAAAAGCTCGGGTCCGTAGCTTTTATTGGTTTTTATGAAGTGTGTGAAAAATAAAAAATAGTATGCATGCACATTCAATCCATTTGACTAAAATAAATGAAAAACATTAATATGTATGCACATTCAATCCAATTGACTAAAATAAATGTGATGAATACTAAATAAAATTAAACAATATAAATAAAATAAATCCTCTTAAATAAATGACAATAAATATAGTAAGAAATAACTAATGAAAAAACACATGAATATTGTCTTAACTTTAGTGTCCCTAGTAGATTTTTCATGTTGTTGCACTTGATAATACACATAGGACCTCTAAAATTAAAAGGGAAATAAGAGAAATGGAGTTACCACCAAGATTTTTAAAGATACTAAGAATCCTACAATGTGAACTAGTTTCATAGATTTGAGTAAGGGGTTTGTTATGCTTAAGGGAAGATAAAGACCACCCTTACCTCATCCTTTCCAAGGAAATGTTACCTTAGCTATGTGTTGTATCCTAAATTTATTTTATATGTGCCATTAATTATCCAAATTATTTTCTAATATGATTCAAAAATCATTTATTATTAGTAGGTGTTCGTCGAGTTAAAGTTAGGCTCTTAATCAAAAGTCTAGCAACTTAGTTTTATCCTTATTTTTTTAATTAGGTTAAAAGCGTCATACTCTATATGAACCCCCAGTCTAAAATAAAAATATTATAAATAAGAGAAATAAATAAATTAGTGTAAAAATTTTGAAAATTAGAAAAATGTTTCCAATGATAATTATTTAAGTAGATATTAAAAATGGATTAAACAACAAGAAAGTTGGGTGTGACGTTAAAATTTGTTAAAAGAAAGGGGAGAAAAATAAAGGACATTAAAATTCTCAGGGGTTAATTTATAAATAGGCAAAATAAGGAGTATAAATATTGATTTTCTCTCCTTAAGGCCGACAACTTGGTTTGATAGGGAGTTAGGGTTTTTGAGTTTTTTTTCTTAAAATTTCTTGGAAAATCTCTTAAAAAGTAGTGGTTTAAGAAAATAAAAAAGGTTAAAGAGTGATCAAAGAGGTAAAATGAGTGATTTTAAAGGGTTTAGAAGTTTGGAAGAGAAATTTTGGTGTTAGAGAGAGAGGAAAACAAAAGTGAAAGGAAGCTTGAATTTCTTTCAAATTTCTCTTTGATTCTTTGTTGTTTCAAGGTAAGAACAACCTTTATTGTGTTTGATTTTGAAAACTTAGCATATTGAGGTTTAAAGTGATGTTTCAGTATTATGGAAAAATATTTTTTTGTGGTTGTGATAATTGTAAAGATATATATATATTTTGTTAGAATCAAGTTTAGAGGCATGAATAAAGATTGGGTAAGTGGAAAAATTATATAAATTTAAAGGAAAACGCATTCCAAAGATGCATGTTTAGCTAGAGAGAGAGTATAAGGAGGGAATTATGTTTTAGTTTTTTTTTGATAAAATTGATGAATTTTATGGGTTTAATTGAGTTAATTATGATCGAATTAGGTTGAAATTAAATGCTTAATGATATAAAAATTAAGAAAGAGAAAGGCCTTTAGGGCCGGCCAAGTGTAGAATTTAGGAGAAAAACTAGATATTTGGTAATGAACTCTAGAAATGGTAAATTACTTTGTAGTATTAGAGAGATGATAATTGTTGAGAAAAGAATAATTGAATTTATAACAAGAAATGTAGAACTAGCATGTTCAACTTATTGGAAACTTATGTACATATGATTAGTACTTAAAAGTGTATTCTTATTAAGGCTTTATATAATCGTATTGCACTAAAGTATCATTAAATTCCCTAACTAAAGCATGTTTTATAATAACAAGTCTGATAATATAATATATCTTTAATTTATGATAAATGCTTATTTTGAATGCAGGTATATCTCACAATTCAAAGGATTGATTGATGTGATTAACTATTGAAAGTGAAGAGATAAAAAGAGGACTAGGCTAAAAGAAGAGATGCTGGCTCAATTCCAAATTGGAATACTATTCGATTATTAGATCATAACTAGAGTTTTAGAACTCTGATTTAGGTCTACTTTATATGGATGGAAAGCTAAGACATAGACCTAAAACTTTCATGAAGAGTCCAAGACTCAATTTTGTCATTTTCAAGTTCAAATCTTAGCAACAACGGAGAAGTCAGAACCTGTCCTGCAGCTCAAACACTGTTCGGTTTTCAGCTCATATCTTGAGTTCTAGAAGTCCAAATGAGCTCTGGTTTTTTTTGTTGGAAAGCTAAGACAATTGCCCACAGATGTCATGGAACAAAGGGCTCAAATTCTGATGTTAGCAATGACGTTTTGGCCAGCCAACAATATCAATAACCAGCCAACAATGTCAATAACCAGCCACCAAATCAATGGTTGGCCACCAACCAAATAGTTTGTCAACCAATAAATAGTTCCACATCTTAGCCTATAAAAGGAGGCATTTGCCATGTATTTAGTCATCTTGGTTTTCAGATCAAGATCATGTTCTTGCTTTCTTTCTTTATATTTTGTAATGCTTAAGTTTTGCTTTCATTAATCTCTTGTTTATGCTTTTCATGATAACTATGTTCTTATCTAGTTTATTTATGTTCTTCTTCTTCATTATGTTTAGCTAAGTTAATTATGTCAACGTAAAAAGGTTTCTCTAATGGTGTTAGAATATGTATAATATAAACTCAAGATGGACTTCAATGTTTATATCCAAGAAAGTTTGCTATTAACATGTCTTATCTTTTTATCTTACTAATTCTTAATATCTTGCTTGTTAAATGGTTAATCTAGATTTGTGTTGTATAACACTTGGTACATCAAATGCTTGATCCTTCATAGTTTTCGGCCGACATCGTTGTTATGAGAGGAACTTGATTTGTTGTTAACATAAGCTAGCAACATGAATGCCTGATGATATTTATAAGTATGGTGTTTCTAGGATAAGATTATTATTATGATCATGTTAATAATTTATAATGAGCTAATAACGATAAATCATCCGATTGGAACCTCATTTGTGTGTGGTTTCCAATTGAGTAATAAAAAGAGTTTATATTATATTTATTTGAAATACCATTAGTGAATCCTCTAACCTTGACATCTGTTTTATCATTATTTAATCCTTACACCAATATCACATCCCAAAACTCTCTTCAACTCCTTTTCTGTTATTATTCTCTTCAAATCTTTCTCTTTATTTGTAATTTATATAGTTGACCTCCCTGTGGTTCGACCCCGGTCTTACCGGGTTATTTATTACTTCGACACTCCTGCACTTGGGATAAGACATCAACTCTTTGATCGTGTCAAGTTTTTTGCGCCGTTGCCGGGGAGGTAAGTATTGTATAAATTATATATTTTTATTTATTTTCTTTTCTTTTCACTTTTATTCGTTTTTCTAATTTTTGTTCCTTTTCTTTTCTTTTCTTTTGCACTTGCATGAGAGTTTAGACACGTACATTAAGTGGTAGACTTTCTAGAAAATCCTTATTTTCTTTAGAAAACATGGCCGAAGAAGATAACTAGTCAATTCGTAATGAGAATAATGAGAATAATCGTGTGAGAACACTTAAAGATCATATGAATCCAACAAGAACAAGTGCACGATCATGTATTGTTTTTCCTCTTGATGCATCTCATTTTAATTTTAAGCCAGGTATTATTCAACTTTTACCCACTTTTTATGGCTTAGAATTAGAAAATCTATACTTGCATTTAAGAGAATTTGAAGAAGTTTGTAACACCTATAATGACTTAAATTGTAGCATGAACACCATTAGATTAAAGCTTTTTTCTTTTTCATTAAAAGATAAAGCTATAACATGGCTACAAAATATAAGGTCAGGATCCATTCGTGCTTGGGATGAAATGCAACAACAGTTTTTAAAGAAGTTTTTCCCTTCTCATAGAATAAACTCTTTCAAAAGACAAATCACCACTTTCACTCAAAAACCAGGAGAAACATTTTACAAGTGTTGGGATAGATATAAGGACTTGCTTAATACATGTCCTCATCATGGTTTTGAAACATGGAGATTGGTTTCACAATTTTATGAAGGGTTAACATCTAACGATAGGCAAATGGTGGAATTGATGTGCAATGGAACTTTTGAAAATAAAGACCCTGATGAAGCAATGGAGTACCTAGACTTGCTAGCTGAAAATGCTCAAAATTGGGACACTACAGGCACTTGTGAGGCACCAGGTAAAACTCAACCTCATACATCTAGTGGAGTCATGTACAACCTTAAGGAAGATCATGACCTCCACCTCAAATTTGCATCTTTAGCTAGAAAAGTCGAGGCCCTAGAATTAAAAAAGAATAGTCAATTAAAATATGTTCAAGAAATTGTATGTCAAATTTGTGAAACTAATGAACACTCAACCAATGATTGTCCAACTTTGCCTTCTTTTAATCACCTAAATTTCAGTTGGAAGAGTGGTAACAATAATGCACAAACTTCACAACCACCATTTCAAGTACATCATAATTTTCAAAGTTCTCATGGGTATGCATCTCCTTATGTTCCCCCTCCTAGAAGAAATCTTGAGGACACTTTACATGCATTCATTGAAAAGCAAGAGACAATCAACACTCAACTTGCTCAAAGCATGACAGATTTTAAAGATACTCTTGCAAAATTCACATTTGCTCTCAGTTTTCAGGAGGTAAGTTCTCATCTCAACCACAGCAAAATCCCAAAGGGCAATACAATTCAAATACAAGTAGTTCTGGAAGCCAACACATGGATTAAGTCCAATCAGTCATTACTCTCCACAGTGGTAAGGTTACTGAAAAACCAATTCTTGAACCTTGTGAGAAAGATGATGAGTCAATCTCTGAGGGTAAGGAAGGGGTTAAACCTGAACATTGCAAAGAACAGACTGATTCCTCACCAGTACTTCCATTTCCTCATGCTATGACCAAACAAAGGGAAGTCAATCACAATTCTGAAATTTTTGAAACTTTCAAACAGGTAGAAATTGAGGACGAAAAAGGCACCGAAAATGTTGATGCGGATCTTTTGTCAAGAGTGACAACAAATTCGACATCCGACATCACACCAATCGATGATTACTTTCCTGATGAATCCTTACTTTCTCGTAGTCCAATGCCTTGGTTTGCTAATCATATCAATTTTCTTGCAACAGGAGATTTGCCAGCTCACTGGATTACCGAAGACAAAGGAAAGTTTTTGAGCGACGTGCATAAATTTTATTGGGATGACCCTTACTTATTCAAATATTATCCTGATCAAATATTTCAAAAATGTATTCCCGACAATGAGGTAAGTAGTGTCATTAAATTTTGTCATTTTGAGGCATGTGGAGATCATTTCTCATCAAAGAAGACAGCTGCAAAAATCTTACAAAGTGGATTTTATTGGCCCACCATGTTCAAAGACTCACATGCATTCTGCAAAACCTGTGAAAAATGTCAAAAGGTGGGATTTATTTCAAAGCATAGAGAGTCTTTAGTTAATCTTCTATTGACTCTTAAGTCTCATCATAGTGGAGATATGCATCGTGCAATTCATGATTTATAGCCTCATTTTCATAAAGAACATGATCGACTTAGTCTTGGGAATCTGACTAAAAAAGACCCTGTTTGTCAGTTTTTAAGAAAACTGGATGAGAAGCTTATCCCTGACCCATAGAGGGCGTTTAAGCCGTTCTTGGACGTAAAACCAAGGAAAGATGTGAGTCACAACCACAACTGCTTGTACATACACATGTTTTACAAAAAAAAAACAGAGAGAAAGGAGACTCCAGCTAGCCTACATATAGGTGGTATGATTGCATTTTCAATTTCTCATCTATAAAATCTTCTCTTCCTTCCCTTCATTTCTACTCAACCCATACATTCAATAGTTATAGAATCGTGTAGAAATGGCAGGTTCCTCTATTCCTAAAATAAAAAATATTTGTGTTTTTTGTGGATCCAGTCTTGGTAAAGAAAAAGAGTTTTTAGAATCAACAAATCATCTTGGTCGGGTACTAGCTGAGAGAAAGATTCATTTAGTGTATGGAGGAGGCAGCCTTGGGTTAATGGGGGGTGTTTCAATTGCTGCATTTTTAGGAGGCAGTCAAGTTTTGGGGGTCGTTCCCAAAGCTTTAGCCGAAGGGGACATCATTGGAAAAACAGTTGGAGAGGAACTACAGGTCTCCACAATGTCTGAACGACTGTCTATAATGTTTAACCATGCTGACGCCTTCATTGCTTTACTAGGTGGTCTGGGAACTTTAGAAGAGATATTTCATATTTCCTCTTGGGCTCAACTGAACATTCATCAGAAACCTATAGGTTTGCTAAATGTTAATGGTTTTTATAATACTTTACTGTCTTTTCTTGATCATGCTGTGGAACAACAATTTCTAACATTTTCAGCGCGACAAATCCTTATCTCTGCTGCTACTACTGAGCAATTGATTGATGGACTTCAATCTTTCATCCCTGTAGTTGATTCCTCTATGAGTCGACTCAATTGGTCAATCACGGAACGCCGTAAAAAGCTTAGATTGGATTTGAGCCTTAGTTTATGAAAAATTATGTCTTTTGGTTTTATTAATAGCGTAATATTTGTGTTTTGTTCTTTCTTATATTTGATTAAGTGTGTTTCAGGTTTGTCAGTAGTCGTTGTTTCAGGTGATGTCTTCTATACTCTATCTTTCTGCCTTAGAACATTGAGGACAATGTCTCGTTTTGGTTGGGGGGAGAGGGTAGTAGTTGATATTAAAAAAAATTATTAACTAACTGTGTTTTCTATTATTAAAACCATTTGCAAAACCTGTTGTTACTAGGATGGTAGAGTAAAGGAGGAACTTTAGTGACTTTTGAGACGCATCTTAGTAAACATTCTTAACAAGGTCTATCATAATACTTCTTGAAATATTCAAGTTTACAAACTCTCGTATTGTTATCACTTGATTCTGCTCATGTACTCATTTAACAAGTATTCTTAAACCTTCATTTCACACACACACTTTAACATATGATTGTGGGTTGCATATTGGATTATTACATTATTCATGTTTTTTGTTAAAGGTAACAACTAAGGGAAAGGGATAGTATATAATATGCAAAAAAAAAAAAAAAAAAACAAAAAACAAAAAAACAAAAAAAAAAATAATAATAATAATAAATAAATAAATAAAAATAGATAAGTTTGATTTCGTAGCCTCCTTGACTTAAGCAATTAAGCTCGAAGGGGTGTTTTAACACTTAGTACCCTAAAGTCAACTGACTTGGGAGCTATTGGCCTAGTGCTTGTTACATGAGTTAAGAAGAAAAGCTTAAGGGAATCAAACATTGCACTATCTACATTTTAGTATCTGTAACCCGAGTTACTAAGCTCGTAGGGGTGTCTCAACACCTGATGCCCTAAGACCAACTGGTCTGGGAGTCATTAGCTAAAAACTCGTTACATGGGTTCAAGATACATTGTGTTATAAATTCTTGCTTTCAAAAAAAAAAAATCCCAACCCAAGGAAGTTAACCTTAAATATTGGAACAAAATTTTGTTTTCTTCCAATAAAAGCACCATCATCTATGTTTTCATACATTGAGCACATAAAAAGAAGGTTTATTAATATCTTGTTTAAGAAGTATGAAGCAAATATATAAATTTAATGAGAGTTTGTTTATTTGGATAGATTAATGGAAGTTAAATGATGAATACCTTGCTTTGTGGAACTTGCAAATTGTTTTTATATTTTAACGCTTTGATTACTAGGGACTAGTAATAAGCTGGTTGGGGGGTGTGATTAATACTTAAAAGTGCATTCTTATTAAGGCTTTATATAATCGTATTGCACTAAAGAATCATTAAATTCCCTAACTAAAGCATGTTTTATAATAACAAGTCTGATAATATAATATATCTTTAATTTATGGTAAATGCTTATTTTGAATGCAGGTATATCTCACAATTCAAAGAATTGATTGATGTGATTAACTATTGAAAGTGAAGAGACAAAAAGAGGACTAGGCTAAAAGAAGAGATGCTGGCTCAATTCCAAACTGGAACACTATTCGGTTATTAGATCATAACTAGAGTTGTAGAACTCAGATTTAGGTGTACTTTATATGGATGGAAAGCTAAGACATAGACCTAAAACTTTCATGAAGAGTCCAAGACTCAATTTTGTCATTTTCAAGTTCAAATTTTAGCAACAACGGAGAAGTCAGAACCTGTCCTGCAACTCAAACACTGTTCGGTTTTCAGCTCATATCTTGAGTTCTAGAAGTCCAAATGAGCTCTGGTTTTTTTTGTTGGAAAGCTAAGACAATTTCCCACAGATTTCATGGAACAAAGGGCTCAAATTCTGATGTTAGCAATGACGTTTTGGCCAGCCAACAATATCAATAACCAGCCAACAATGTCAATAACCAGCAGCCAACAATGTAAAAAACCAGCCACCAAATCAATGGTTGGCCACCAACCAAATAGTTTGTCAACCAATAAATAGTTTCACATCTTAGCCTATAAAAGGAGGCATTTGCCATGTATTTAGTCATCTTGGTTTTCAGATCAAGATCATGTTCTTGCTTTCTTTCTTTATATTTTGTAATGCTTAAGTTTTGCTTTCATTAATCTCTTGTTTATGCTTTTCATCATAACTATGTTCTTATCTAGTTTATTTATGTTCTTCTTCTTCATTACGTTTAGCTAAGTTAATTATGTCAACGTGAAAAGGTTTCTCTAATGGTGTTAGAATATGTATAATATAAACTCAAGATGGACTTCAATGTTTATATCCAAGAAAGTTTGCTATTAACATGTCTTATCTTTTTATCTTACTAATTCTTAATATCTTGCTTGTTAAATGGTTAATCTAGATTTGTGTTGTATAACACTTGGTACATCAAATGCTTGATCCTTCATAGTTTTCGGCCGACATCGTTGTTATGAGAGGAACTTGATTTGTTGTTAACATAAGCTAGCAACATGAATGCCTGATGATATTTATAAGTATGGTGTTACTTGGATAAGATTTTTAATATGATCATGTTAATAATTTATAATGAGCTAATAACGATAAATCATCCGATTGGAACCTCCTTTGTGTGTGGTTTCCAATTGAGTAATAAAAAGAGTTTATATTATATTTATTTGAAATACCATTAGTGAATCCTCTAACCTTGACATCTGTTTTATCATTATTTAATCCTTACACCAATATCACATCCCAAAACTCTCTTCAACTCCTTTTCTGTTATTATTCTCTTCAAATCTTTCTCTTTATTTGTAATTTATATAGTTGACCTCCCTGTGGTTCGACCCCGGTCTTGCCGGGTTATTTATTACTTCGACACTCCTGCACTTGGGATAAGACATCAACTCTTTGATCGTGTCAACATATGTATGGAAGTTTTAAATGTGAAGTTGGATATTTATTGATTTATAGGATCTTGCCATTGAAGACATATATACATACATAAGATATGAATGAAATTACCCAATGAAATTTATAGAAGACTTATTGGATAAAATGAGGGGCCAAATAGGATTCCTAATTATGTTTATAGGAATATTGATAGTATTGGTTATGATATTACAACAGACATCACTGCAGGACAACCATAGATAGCGGGTGTGTAAGACCTTCGCATATAGTAGGTTGGAACATCAATGCCTAAAATAAATAATTTAGTAATGCATTCTATCTTTTTGATTATTTGTTGTTTTACTTTTAATAAATATAAAGAGAATATATTAGTACAAAATTGATAAAGAAAATGAGTGTGGAAGAAAGAAATTTGATTAGTCATTCAAGGAATTTGGAGACTAATGATATTAGCAAAATTAATATAGAAAATAATGAAATCTTCATGATAAAAGAAAATAATTTATAAAAAGGAAATTAATTAGTCATTTAAAGTAAGAGTGACTGATTAGTACTTAAAAGTGCATTTTTATCAAGGTTTTATATCATCATATTGCACTTAAAGTATCATTAAATTCCATAACTTAAGCATGTTTTATAATAACAAGTCTGATAATATAAGATATCTTTAATTTATGGTAAATGCTCATTTCAAATGCAGATATGTTTCATAATTTAAAGGATTGATTGATTTGTTTAACTATTGAAATTGAGAAGACAAATAGAGGGCTAAGCTTGGAGAAGAGATGATGGTTCAATTCAAACTGGAACACCATTCGGTTATTGGATCATAACTAGAGCTGTAGAACTTGGATTTAGGTCTGGTTTATATGGATAGAAAGCTAAGACATAGTTCTAAAAATTTCATGAGAGTCCAAGATTCAAAACGGTCGTTTTCAAGCTCAAATTATAGCAACAAAAGAGATGTCGGAATCTGTCCTGCAGCCCAGACACTGTTCAGTGTTTAGCCCATATCTCGCGTTTTATAAGTCCAAATGAGCTCATTCTTAATTTGTTGGAAAGCTGAGACAAATGCCCAGAACTTTCATGAAGATTATCTGTTCAAATTCTGACATTATCAATGACGTTTTGTTCAGACAAGAAGATAATGGTTGTCACCAAGTCAAGAGGTGGTCACCCACTCAATAATTAGTCATCAAATCAATAGTTCCGAATTTTAGCCTATAAAAGGAGGCATTTGCTATACATTTAGACATCTTGGTTTTCAGATCAAGATCAAGATCTTGCTCTTGCTCTCTTTCTTTGTATTTTGTAATGTTCAAGTTTTATTTCATGTTATATTAATCTCTTGTTTATACTTTTCATTTCCTTTTCTTTACTTAGTTAAGGTATATCATTATTATGTTTTTATTTTGTTTATTTATCTTTCTCATCTTCATTATGCTTGGCTAAGTTTATTTTATCAAGGTGAAAAGGGTACACTAATGATATAAGTATAAGTATAGTATAAACTCAACATGGACTTTAATGTTTGATACTAACATGTTTTGTATTTGTTATCTTACTTACTTTTAATACCTTTCTTGTTAAATGGTTAATCTAGATTTGTGTTGTACAACCCTTGGTACAACAAATACTTGATCCTTTCATAACCAACTGTATGGTATAACCGACACTTGTGTTATAAAAGCAACTTGATTTGTTGTTAACATAAGTTATCACCGTGAATATCTGACCACATTTACAAGTATTGACATTACTCAAATAAAATAATTAATATAATCATGTTAATAATTTATAATCCAATTGGAACCTCCTTTGTGTGTGGTTTCCAGTTGAGAAATAAAAAGAGTTTATATTATACTTATTTGAAATACTATTAGTGGATCCTCCAACCTTGACATTTGCTTTATCCTTGTTTAAAATCCTTACATCAATATCACATCTCAAAAGTTCTCTTCAACTCCTTTTCATTTATTGTTTATAATTTTATATAGTTCACCTCCCTGTGGTTCGACCCCGGTCTTGCCGGGTTATTTATTACTTCAACACTCCTGCACTTGGGATAAGACATCAACTTTTTAATTGTGTCAAGTTTTTTGCGTCGTTGTCGGGGAGGTAATGTAACAGTCCGACCGTTACGACTTACTTTATAGGTAAATTCCTGTATAAATTATAATATTTATTTTATTTTCTCTTTCACTTTTATTTCATCTAACTTTTGTTGCTTTTGTTTTGTTTCTTTCTATTTTTTTTTCTTTTCTTCCTTTTATTCTCTTCCTACACGTGCATGAGAGTTTAGTCACGTACATTAAGTGGTATACTTTGTAGGGTATCCTCATCATTTTCAGAAAATATGGCCGAAGAAGATAACCAGTCGCTTCATAATGAGAATAATTGAGTTAAAACACTTAGAGACCACATGAATCCTATAAGAACAAGTGCACCATCATGTATAATTTTCCCTCCTTATGTAGCTTATTTTAATTTTAAGCCGGGCATTATTCAACTTTTACCTACTTTTCATGGCTTAGATCTAGAAAATCCGTACTTGCATTTGAGAGAATTTGAAGAAGTTTGTAACACTTATAATGACTTAAATTGTAGCATGAACACCATCAGATTAAAGCTTTTTCCTTTTTCATTAAAAGATAAAGCTAAATCATGGCTACAAAATCTTAGGTCAGGATCCATTCCTGCTTGGGATGAAATTCAACAATAGTTTTTGAAGAAGTTTTTTCCATCTCATATAACAAACTCTTTCAAAAGACAAATCACCACATTCACTCAAAAGCCAGGAGAAACATTTTATCAATGTTGGGATAGGTATAAAGACTTGCTTAATACATGTCCTCATCATGGTTTTGAAACATGGAGATTGGTTTCACATTTTTTGAAGGGTTAACACCTAAAGATAGACAAATGGTGGAATTGATATGCAATGGAAGTTTTGAAGATAAAAACCCTAATGAAGTAATGGAGTACCTAGACTCGTTAGCTGGAAATGCTAAAAATTGGGACACTACAAGTACTTATAGGCACCGGGTAAAATTCAACCTCATACATCTAGTGGAGGTATGTACAACCTTAGGGAAGATCATGACCTCCAAGCCAAATTTTCATCTTTAGCTAGAAAATTCGAGGCACTTGAATTTAAAAAGGGTGGTCAATTAAAATCTGTTCAAGACATTGTGTGTCAAATCTGTAAAACGAATGAACATGTAACCTATGATTGTCCAACTTTTCCTTCTTTCAAGGAATGTCTCCATGAACAAGCCAATGCTTTAAACAGTTTCGAAAGGCCAAATCAGAATCCATACTCACAAACATATAACCCTGGTTGGAGAAATCACCCAAATTTCAATTGGAAGAGTGGTAACAATAATGCACAAACTTCACAGCCACAATTTCAAGCACATCATAATTTTCAAAATTATCATGGGTTTGTACCTCTTTATGCTCCCCCTCCTAGAAGAAATCTTGGGAAAATATTGCATGCATTCATTGAAAAGCAAGAGACAATCAACACTCAAAATGCTCAAACTATGACAGATTTGAAAGATTTTCTTGCAAAGTTCACATATGCTCTCAGTTTTCAGGAGAAAGGTAAGTTTCCATCTCAACCACAGTAAAATCCCAAAGGGCAATACAATTCAAATGCAAGTAGCTCTGGAAGCCAACACATGGATGAAGTCAAATCAGTCACTACTCTCCATAGTGGTAAGGTTATTGAAAAACCTATTCTTGAACCTTGTGAGAAAGATGATGAGTTAATCTCTGAGGGTAAGGAAAGGGTTGAACCTGAACATTGTGAAGAAAATAATGATTCCCCACCAGTACTTTCATTTCCTCATGCCATGACCACACAAAGGAAAGTCAATCACAATTCTGAAATCTTTGAAACTTTCAAGCAGGTAAGGATCAATATACCTTTGTTGGATGCTATTAAATAGGTATCTTCTTATGCTAAATTTTTAAAAGACTTGTGCACCGTGAAGAGAAAACTGAATGTAAAAAAGAAAGCCTTTTTAGCTGAACAAGTAAGTGTTATTCTTCAAAACAATAATGCTTTGAAATATAAAGACCCTGGTTGTCCTACAATTTCATGCTTTATTGGAGAACATAAAATTAAAAAAGCTTTACTTGATCTTGGAGCTAGTGTGAATTTACTTCCCTACTCAGTTTTTCAAAGTCTCAATCTAGGTGAGTTAAAACCAACTTCTATGACTCTTTTACTTGCTGATAGATCTGTAAAAATGTCTAAAGGAATAGTTAAAGATGTGTTAGTACAAGTTGATAAATTCATTTATCCTGTGGATTTTATTGTCTTGGATATACAACCTGTTGAAGCATGTAATTTAATTCATGTTATTTTAGGACGTTCATTTCTTGCAACTTCTAATGCATTGATTAACTATAGGAATGGAGTGATGAAGTTATATTTTGGAAATATGACATTGGAGATGAATGTTTTTAACATTTGCAAGCAACCTAGAGATGATAATGATTTAAAAGTAGACTTTATTGAAAAATTAGTTTATGATCAATTTGAAACTACTTCCAGTGAAATTGAGTTTAATGAATCTGAAGATTTGCAAATGGTTTATTTTCAAGAAGAACCAAAGGCATTGGAGACCAAAAATTGAGGAATTGCCACCACGATCAATTGAGTCAATGCCTTTAAGTGTTCAACCACCAAAACCTGATTTGAAGCTGTTACCATTCAATCTCAAATACTCATTTTTGGGAGAAAATGAAAATTTTCCGGTAATAATCTCTTCCAAACTTAATGCACATCAAGAAGGTAAGTTATTACAGACTCTGAAAATGCACAAAAATGCATTAGGATGGACCATAGCTGGCATAAAAGGAATTAGTCCTTTGATTTGCACACACAAGATTTATTTAGAGGAAAATGTTAAACCCTGTAAAGAAATGCAACAAAGGCTTAATCCTAATATGAAAGAAGTAGTGAGGAATGAAGTCATTAAGCTTCTAGATAATGGAATCATGTATCCTATTTCTGACAACAAATGGGTAAGTCCTACCCAAGTTGTACCTAAAAAGTCTGGAGTCACTGTGATAACAAATGAGAAAAATGAGTTAATTCCAACTAGGACTATTACTAGTTGGCGCATGTGCATTGACTATAGGAAACTTAATTCAATGACTAGAAAATATCATTTTCCTTTATCTTTTATGGATCAAATCCTAGAAAGAGTTGCAGGTCATGAATTTTATTATTTCCTAGATGGCTATTCAGGTTACAACCAAATTGAAATTGCAATGAAAGATCAAGAGAATACTACTTTCACATGTCTATTTGGTACTTTTGCATATCAAAGGATGCCTTTTGGATTATGTAATGCACCAGCCACGTTTCAAAGATGCATACTTAGCATATTCAGTGATATGGTTGAACGTTTTCTTGATATTTTTATGGATGATTTTTCTGTTTTTGGTGATTCAATTGATGATTGTTTAACTAACTTGGAAAACGTTTTGAACAGGTGTGAAGAGAAGAATCTTGTGATGAATTGGGAAAAATATCATTTTATGGTAACAAACGGCATTGTACTTGGTCACATTCTTTCATCAACCGGAATTGAGGTTGACAAATCTAAAACCGAGTTAATTGCCAACTTACCAACACTAAAATCTGTTAAAGATGTTAGATCATTTTTAGGACATGCTGGTTTTTATAGAAGGTTCATCAATGATTTTAGTGTAATATCTAAGCCATTGAGTAACCTTCTAACAAAGGATAATATTTTTGAATGGACTGAACATTGTGAAAAAGCCTTTGTTAAGCTTAAAAACTTGCTTACTTCTGCTCCTGTCATTCAACCTTCTGATTGGTCATTACCTTTTGAAATAATGTGTGACGCTAGTGATTATGTCGTGGGTGCTGTCTTGGAACAAAGAAAAGATAAGAAACCTTATGTGATTTACTATGCAAGTAAAACTTTAAATAGTACTCAAATGAATTACACTACCACTAAAAAAGAATTACTTGCAGTAGTATTTGCATGTGAAAAATTCAGGTCTTATCTTGTTAGCTCACCTGCTGTTGTTTTTAGTGATCATACAGCATTGAAATATCTTCTTTCTAAGAAGGATTCTAAGGCTAGATTGGTGCGGTGGATTTTGTTACTTCAAGAATTTGATATCACAATCAAAGACAAGAAAGGCACCGAAAATGTTGTCTCAGATCATTTGTCAAGATTAACAATAGATTCCACACCTGACATCACACAAATCAATGATTACTTTCCTGATGAATCTTTACTTTCTATTTCTACAATGCCTTGGTTTGCTAATATTGGTAATTTTCTTGCAATAGGAGATTTGCCAAATCATTGGAGTACCCAAGACAAAAGAAAGTTTTTGAACGAAGTAAAGAACTTTTATTGGGATGACCCTTACTTATTCAAATATTGTCCTGATCAAATATTTTGAGGATGCATTCCCGATAATGAGGTAAGTAGTGTCATTAAATTTTGTCATTCTGAGGCATGTGGGGGTCATTTCTCATCAAAGAAGACGACTGCAAAAATCTTCCAATATGGATTCTATTGGCCCACCATGTTAAAGGACACACATGCATTCTGCAAAACTTGTGAAAATTGTCAAAAGTTAGGATCTATTTCAAAACGTCACATGATGCCTTTAAATCATATTCTTGTGATTGAAACCTTTGATTGGTGGGGTATAGATTTCATGGGTCCATTTCCTCCATCATTTGGTTTTGTGTACATATTAGTCGCAGTGGATTATGTTTCAAAATAGATAAAGGCAATTCCAAGTCGAAACAATGATATATAACAGTGATCAAGTTTTTGAAAAAAAATATTGAGTCGATTTGGAATCCCTCGAGCCATGATAAGTGATGGTGGAACACATTTATACAACAAGCCATTTGAGTCTTTAATGAAGAAATATGGAATCACACACAAAGTTGCCACCCCTTATCACCCTCAAACAAGTGGACAAGTAGAACTTGCTAATAGGAAGATCAAACAAATCTTGGAAAAAATAGTGAACCCTAATTGGAAGAACTGGTCTTTAAGACTTAATGATGCACTTTGGGCTTATCGAACTGCTTTTAAAACATCATTAGGTATGTCACCTAGGTTTATGGAAAATTTTGTCACTTGCCTATGGAACTTGAACATAAAGCTTATTGGGCTATCAAAGCTTTCAATTCAAACCTTGATGATGCTAGCCAGCTGCGTAAGTTACAAATAAATGAGCTTGAGGAAATAAGAAATGATGCATATGAGAATTCAAAAATTCATAAAGCAAGAATCAAAGAGTTTCATGACAAGAGAATCTTGAGAACAACATTTGATGTTGGTCAAAAAGTTTTGCTTTATAATTCTCGACTCCATTTATTTCCTGGAAAGCTAAGATCAAGATGGAGCGGTCCATTTATTGTGAAACATATGTATCCTTATAGGGCCTTTGATATTGAGAATCCAAAGAATGATAATGTTTTTAAGGTAAATGGACATTGTTTGAAAGCTTACTTTGATAATTTTCCTAGTGAAAATGAATCCATTGGTTTGAATGATCCTGTATATAAAAGTTGATTATTTTGTTTTTCTCACATTGTTGTTGTGTTTCTTTTTGGTGTGACTCTTGTTTTGCTAGTCTTTCTCCAACCCCGATCAAATGGCGGATAATGGTAATCCGTGACTCTTATGTCAGTTCTTTCAGTTTCCCATGATAACTGATATATGTGTATATATTTGTTCAATTCCTTGTTCCTTCTCTTTTCTTTGCATCTTTTTTTCCTCTCATTTAAAAAATGGACACCACTCTTGAAAAATTGAAAAAGTATTTTCCTGTTTTACCTCTAAATACGATTGCAAAAATTTACCATGCTAGGTGTGAAAGATTAAGGTTGTTAATGAACTATGGAATTCCTGAAGATATTCATTGGATGATTGAAGCAAAGGTCCGATTATTAGGTGAGTCTTCCAATTCTTTTATTTCATACATGCCTGGGATAGGTAAAAGCACTTTTATAAAGAAACGTCGTGCAAAACGACTGAAAGTCTGTCACCGATGTGCCAGATGGACTTGTAATGCACAATGTCGTTCTTTAGGAATGGTATTTATAAACCGTGAAGATAAAATACAATTCATTAAGGATGGCCTGAGTAAGGAGTCTTTAGATAATCTTCTATTAACACTTTAGACGTATCCTAGTGGAGATGTGCATCGTGCAATTCATGATTTATGGCCCCATTTTCATAAAGAACATGATCGACTTAGTCTTGGGAATCTGACTAAAAAAGACCTGTTTGTCAGTTTTTAAGAAAACTGGATGGGAAGCTTATCCCCGACCCATAAAGGATGTTTAAGCTGTTCTTGGACGTAAAACCAAGGGAAAATGTGAGCCACAATCACAACTACTTGTACATACACATGTTTTGACCAAAAATAGAGAGAGAGAGAGAGAGAGAGAGAGAGAGAGAGACTTTAGCTGACCTACATATAGGTGGTATGATTGCATTTTTAATTTCTCATCTATAAAATCTTCTCTTCCTTCCCTTTATTTCTACTCAACCCATACATTCAACAAATATAGAAGTGTGTAGACATGGCAAGTTCCTCAAGTCATCAAATAAGAAATATTTGTGTTTTCGGTGGATCCAGTCTTGGGAAAGAAAAAGAGTTTTTAGAATCAGCAAATCATCTTGATCAGGTATTAGCTGAGAGAAAGATTCATTTAGTGTATGGGGGAGGCAGCCTTGGGTTAATGAGGGGTGTGTCAATAGCTGCATTTTTAGGAGGCAATCAAGTTTTGGGGGTCGTCCCCAAAGCTTTAGCAAAAGAGGACATCATTGGAAAAACAATTGGAGAGGAACTACAGGTCTCCACAAGGTCTGATCGAATAAATGCAATGTTTGATCATGCCGACGCCTTCATTGCCTTACCAGGTGGTCTGGGCACATTAGAAGAGATATTTCATATTTCCTCTTGGGCCCACCTAAACATTCATTAGAAACCTATAGGTTTGCTCAATGTTAATGGTTTTTATGATAATTTGTTATCTTTTTTTGATCATGCTGTGGAACAGAATTTTCTAACATCTTCAGCACGACAAATCATAATCTCTGTTGCTATTGCTGAACAACTAATTGATCAATTGCAATCTTTCATCCCTGTAATTGATTCCTCCATGAGTCGAATAGACTGGTCAAAAAAGGAAAGTCGTAAAAAGCTAAGATTGGATTTGAGCCTTAGTTTGTAAAAACTTGTGTCTTTTGGTTTTATTAATAGCATAATATTTTTCTGTTTTGTTATCTCTTATATTTGTTTAAGTGTGTTTCAGGCTTGTCAGTAGTCGCTGCTTCAGGTGATGTCTTCTATACTCTACCTTTCTACCTTAGAACATTGAGGACAATGTCTCATTTTGATTGGGGGGAGAGGGTAGTAGTCGTAAGTTAAAAAAAAAACTAACTTTTTGTTGTTATTAAAACCATTTGACAAAACTGTTATTGTTACGATGACAGAGTAAAGAGGAGTTTTATTGACTCTTGAGACACATCTTAGTAAACATTCTTATCAAGGTCTATCATAACACTTCTTGAAATATTCAGGTTTACAAACTCTCGCATTGTTATCACTTGATTCTGCTCTTATACTCATTTAACAAGTATTCTTAAACCTTCATTTTCACACACACACTTTAACATATGATTGTGGGATGCACATTGGATTATTACATTAATTATGTTCTTTTGTTAAAGGTAACAACTAAGGGAAAGGGATAAGATATAATTCGTAAAAAAAAATTAAATATAATATTGATGATATTAAAAACGTAGATAAGTTTGGTTTCGTAGCCTCCCTAACCTAAGCAATTAAGCCCGAATGGGTGTTTTAACACCTAATACCCTAAAGTCAACTGACTTGGGAGCTATTGGTCGAGTGCTTGTTACATGGGTTGAGGAGAAAAGCTTAAGGGAATCAAACATTGCACTATCTAAGTATCAGTATCTGCAACCCGAGTTACTAAGCTCGTAAGGGTGTCTCAACGCCTAATGCCCTAAGACCAACTGGTCTGAGAGTCATTAGCTTAAAGCTCATTACATGGGTTAAAGATACATTGTGTTTTAAGTTATATGTATATATATTAAAAAAAATAATAATAAATCTCAACCCAAGGAAGTTAACCTTAGAAAAACATTAGAACAAAATTGTGTTTTCATCCAAGCAAAGCCCCATAACTATGTGTTGATATATTGAGCACAAAAGGAAGGTTTATTAATATCTTGTTTAAGAAGTATGAGGTAGATAAATAAATCTAATAAGAGTTTGTGTATTTGGATAGATTAATGGAAGTTGAATGATAAATGTCTTGCTTTTTGGATTTTGTACATTGTTTTTCTACTTTAATGCTTTAATTACTAGGGATCAGTAATAAGTTGTTTGGGGTGTGTGATTAGTACTTAAAAGTGTATTTTTATCAAGGTTTTATATCATCATATTGCACTTAAAGTATCATTAAATTCCCTAACTTAAGCATGTTTTATAATAACGAGTCTAATAATATAAGATATCTTTAATTATGGTAAATGCTCATTTCAAATGCAGGCATGTTTCATAATTCAAATGATTGATTGATTTGTTTAACTATTGAAATTGAGAAGACAAAGAGAGGGCTAAGCTTGGAGAAGAGATGCTGGTTCAATTCAAACAGGAACACCATTCAGTTATTGGATCATAACTGGAGCTGTAGAACTTGGATTTAAGTCTGGTTTATATGGATGGAAAGCTCAAACATATACCTAAAACTTTTATAAAGAGTCCAAGATTCAAAACGGCCGTTTTCAAGCTCAAATTGTAGCAACAAAAGAGATGTCGGAATCTGTCATGCAGCCCAGATACTGTTCAGTATTCAGCCTATATCTCGAGTTCTAGAAGTCCAAATGAGCTCATTCTTGTTTTGTTGGAAAGCTGAGACAAATGCCCAGAACTTTCATGAAGATTATCTGTTCAAATTCTGACGTTAGCAATGATGTTTTGATCAGACAAGAAGATAATGGTTGTCACCAAGTCAAGAGGTGGCCACCCACTCAATAATTAGTCATCAAATCAATAGTTCTGAATTTTAGCCTATAAAAGGAGGCATTTGCCATATATTTAGACATCTTGGTTTTCAGATCAAGATCTCGCTCTTACTCTCTTTCTTTGTATTTTGTAATGTTCAAGTTTTATTTCATGTTATATTAATCTCTTATTTATGCTTTTCATTTCCTTTCCTTTACTTAGTTAATGTATATCATTATTATGTTTTTATTTTGTTTATTTATGTTTCTCATCTTCATTATGTTTAGCTAAGTTTATTTTGTCAAGGTGAAAAGGGTACACTAATGATATAAGTATAAGTATAGTATAAACTCAACATGGACTTTAATGTTTGATACTAACATGTTTTGTATTTGTTATCTTACTTACTTTTAATATCTTGCTTGTTAAATGGTTAATCTAGATTTGTGTTGTACAATCCTTGATACAACAAATACTTGATCCTTTCATAACCAACTATATGGTATAACCGACACTTGTGTTATGAAAGGAACTTGATTTGTTGTTAACATAAGTTATCACCATTAATATCTGACCACATTTACAAGTATTGGCATTACTCAAATAAGATAATTAATATAATCATGTTAATAATTTATAATCCAATTGGAACCTTCTTTGTGTGTGGTTTCCAGTTGAGTAATAAAAAAAATTTATATTATATTTATTTGAAATACCATTAGTGGATCCTCCGACCTTGACATTTGTTTTATCCTTGTTTAATCCTTACATCAATATCACATCTCAAAAGTTCTCTTCAACTCCATGTCATTTATTGTTTATAATTTTATATAATTCACCTTCATGTGGTTCGACCCCGGTCTTGCCTGGTTATTTATTACTTCGACACTCCTGCACTTGGGATAAGATATCAACTTTTTGATCGTGTCAGTGACAAATGATAGTAGCATTGTGAATATCAACATGATTTTCTTTTAATGTTTTAGGAATTGAAAACTACTGACATTGGTTGGATCGATGTTGGCGTGAAAGGATTAATAGGATGTAAAGTTGGTTAATGATATTGAAAGCCTTGATATTGGAAAAAATGTGATTAGTTAGTTAAGAAGGGAGACCAATGATATCAGCAACGAGGATTGGATGATATCGACATAAGTTGATTAGTCACTCGAGAAAGGATGACAGATGATAATGATGAATACCATTGTTAGTATGGATTAATTATCAATTGAAGATAATTAATGATATCATGAGTATTGATATTGGCATAAATTGATTAGTTCCTTAAGAAATGGTGACTAATGATAATGATAAATATCGTTGTCGGCATAGATTAATTACTATATAAAAGTAATTAATGATATCATGGGTATTGATATCAGAACAAATTGATTGGTCACTCAAGAAAATATGACTAATGATAACGATGAATATATAAGGGTAATTAATGATATCATGAGTATTAATATCGATATAAATTGAATTATCACTTGAGAAATGCTGACTAAAGATAATGATGAATATAGTTGATGGCATGTATTAATTACAAAGTGAAGGTAATTAATGATATCATTGGTATTGATATCAATATAAATTGATTAGTCCCTTGAGAAATGATGACTAATGATAACGATGAATATCATTGTCAACATGGATTAATTACCAGGTAAAGGTAATTAATGATATCATCGGTATTGTTACCAGCATAAATTGACTAGTCACTCAAGAAAATGTGACTAATGATAACGAAGAATATTATTGTCAACATGAATTAATTACTAGATGAGGGTAATTAATGATATTATAGGTATTGATATCGGTATAAATTGAATTGTCGCTTGAGAAATGGTGATTAATGATAACGAAAAATATTTTTATTGGCACAGATAAATTACCAAGTAGAATAATCAATGGTATCAGGCATATTGAGATCGGTATAAAATGATAATAAAAAGGGTTTTGTTGCGATACAATAATAAGTGAGACATAGATGTATTTTTGTTCTCATTTTACGGTTAAAAACTATGTGTTAGGTCTATATTGGTTCCTAAAACTAGGAGCCTCATTGACCTAACCATTAAAAAAGAAGTTTAATCAAAATGTCATCAACTTGAATAAAACTTGTCGATGCATCTTTGAATCATTTCAGGGTTAAAAACCATGTGTTAGGTTTATATCAGTCTCTAAAACTAGGAGACTCGTCAACCTATCCATTAAAAAACAATTTTAATCAAAACATCACCAACTTGACAAAAACTTATCAATGCGTCTTTCAACCCACTTTAAGGTTAAAAACAATATGATAGGTCTATGTCGATCTCTAAAACTAGGAGACTCATCGACCTAACCATTAAAAATACAAGTTTAATCGAAACATGTTAAGGGGAAGTTCAATAAATGATTCACAAAATAAAAGTACCTTAGGTTTCACCAAACCTCTTGTCACACGTGTGTGCATGGCGTTACGACGTTGGGATCAAGAAGTCGCCATCTAGCTGTTTGGTTTAAGGTCACTAAAAGAGTCAAGTGGACTAAGATCTTATTTAATTTATCCGACCTTAAGTGACTCAACAAATCAAAATAAATTAAATTAGATAGATAACATAGTTTATCAATCACAACTCTATGTGATTCCTAGATTAGTTTGGTGATAACTTTTTGTCTAAACATATCTTATATGTTTTGCCTAACCCATACCTCTAACCTTATATGATAATGAGTAACTCATCCAATTCATATAGGTTAGTTAAGTAGAACCCAATTTTATATCAGTAAACATATTTGATTAACAGTAACCTAGAGTGACTCAATAAGTTATCCATGAATAGAACTTTGGTTTTATGCATATAAAATTGAAAGACTACCATTCATGTTCTCAACTTGTACTTATATATTAATGAAGGATTTATTACTAATTAATTAGGTCGCATACATAACATGATATAACATATATACATTTCATACATAACAATATATATATATATACACACACACACACACACACCCTTAGCATGTCAATCTAATTAGATGATTATGGACATATCTAAGCTAATTTCCCTAAGTCATCGAAAGGAATTAGATTGTCAAAACCTAGATAGTTTTTGTAAATCTTCATAAGTATTTTGTGAGCACCATGGTTGTAGCCTTTTTTGTCATTCTCTCTTCGTCTTGGATTACAAAATAGATTTTCCTATCTAAATTCCTACATTTCTAAATTACATAATTGTATAAGAAACTTCGAGTTACATTTAAGTAGAATTAAATGAGAAAATAATTTTTCAACCTAGAATAAAAATAAAGAAAAGACAGGACATTCATATCCTATTTATTATTACAACCATTCAACCATAAAAATAAAAAAAAACAATCACATTGGTCTTTAATGTCCACAACCATCCATCATACCTAATAACATATTAATATACATAATAAACTTTTTACATGCTTCAATTCTAATTATTGACTTTATGTGAAATTTTTAAAATAGTATTTCTAACATTTAGAAAGATTAAATCAAATTCAATTTGATAATTTCCCAAACATAATAAATTTTATTAAATATAAATTTTCTTTGAAAAACAATCTTCAAAATTTAATAAGAAAATTCATCATATTAAAATTCTTATTAACATCCTAAACTATTTTAGGAACAATTAAATAAATTTTATGGCTTAAAACACTTTTTATTTTCGAAAAACTATTTTTCTAAAATAATTTAATTAAATATTTTAATTAAATCCTAATCTAATTAGGATAAAAACACAAAAAAAAATTGATTTAAACATTTTAATTCAATCCTAATCCTATTAGAAAATTAAATAGATCTAGAGTTATTTAAGGAATTATAACTTGAAAATCTGATCTTCTTCGACTTTGAATAATTTTTTAAATGCTAGATTATCACAAACCATAAGTCGTTCAATTGTCCGGCCTCGTAAATCCCTATTTAGAAGAGAGAGACTTCTATGCATAGAGTACTAGCTCTCTATTCTATGACTTACGTAGTTTTTGTTTCTAATAAACAACCACTAAAAATAAGAGGCATACCATACTATTTATGAAAAAATATAAAAAACCCTATAAATTAGCAAAATATCAATTTTCCCCTTGATTAATATACATATATTAATTCAGGATAATTTTAAAAACTAACTCAATCAAGTCCTTACTTGATTTTTCTAAGTCTAGAAATATAATCTCTGTATTGATTATATTATATTTCGTAATTTCTAAAATATATTTTAATCAAGTCATACTTAATTAAATCATCTTAGTTTAATTTCTGATTAATGGTTCTTAATGTGTGTGACTCATTAGGTTCCTAATATGTTGGCCTGAATATAAATTATAACTCTAATTAAATAGAATTAGATAAATTAAATAATGTAATTTATTATCAATTTAACAATTGATTAATTTATATTTGAAGATCAGATGCATCGTCTAACAACGAGTCATGATCCTTAAATATTAAAAAAATCATTAATGGTTTGACTTAATCTTTTAGTGACCGGTTTCTTAGTGTAATTAATATTCTTTCATTAATAATGTTTTCATTTAACATCAAAGCATGAAGTATGTCTACCATGTTAAATCATGTTTGTTCTCCGTATAATAGTCATTAATTGTTTGAATAATATTTGAAACTCTTTTCAAATCTCATTCTACCTTGGCCAAGGGTTTCTCAATCAATACTATTTGAGAACAGATATACTATTTTCCCTAATTCACTCAGGGTGATGAATCATCTCTTGATCACTCAAGTACCTTCATATAGTTCATGTTATACCCAATGTCTGCCCCTTCATTACCTCGATTAAGATAATATGTAACAAGATCAAAGTATAACATTCTCTATATAAGATAAATTAATTATCTTAAGTCTAAGAATCACTTATATAACAATCACGTAAGCCTTTCCATAGATATTAGTGATCTTTTCATATGAAAGTATCATGCGGATCAATTTAATGTATATGTCTTATGATAAGTATCTACATATTAGTTATAAGTATCTCTTATACATTAGCTTATGAGAACAACTACTTCTTTTCATAAAGAAAAGAACATAATATGTATCAATCTATACAACTCTAATAAATGTCTAGTATTTAAGAGAGCATCGACTAGGAACATTTGAGGAACAATGCTTTGATGCAATAGGAATTTTATAATTATAACAACTATATAATTTTCTTCGCAAAGCATTTTTATCACATGGACTTTATTTTTACTTTAGATTCATAAATCAAATATTAGATTAATTAATCTAATATTATATGAATATTAAGGATAAATTAAGCATTTATTAATAATAAATATATATTTACATGAATATAATAATACGACGTGTAACCAACCGATTTGTTCATATTAAACTAACAATTAGGTCATCTAGATCCCATTTAACCCCACCAATAATTTAAAGAAAAATACATACATTAAATATACAAATATACTTATAACACATGTCCAACTAAAATAGAGGTAATAATCACCACAAGCATAGATTGGAACCAACATCCCTTGTAACTTTGCTAATAAAAGGTTATTAGCTAGATCATAGTAGTCCTTATCTCCAAATAAGTGTCATTAAATGACCTTTTTACCCTCAAAATGGGATATGTAACCAATTTATTTCAAGGCTATAAATGCATACTTAAGCCATATTATATGTGATTTTAACTCTCTATCTTTTTTTATACCTTTATTTTACAAATCTTTAGCTTAACACTCCCTTTCCTGCTAACTTAACCATTGAAAGTCCCCTACTTATAGAAAGAACTTCTATGTTTATAGGTCAAATAAATTCCATATTATCTAAGACAAAAGATGACTCAACTCGGAAACTCGTACCTTATTAATTCACTCGTCTACATTTCTTTATATTAGTTGGTTCATGGGTTGTTCAAGGACTAATATGTGCGATCATTTCTCAAGTGGTTTAATGCTTTCGTACGTCCCTATATTCTTAGTTTTGTGTTTAAAAGATATATGAAGTATTTTTCTATCTTAACATCAACATTACCCTATTGTTATTAGTACATATTTAAACATTGAAAAATTTCTGCGCTCAGAACATGAAATTTTTTATTAGTGTTCATTTTTGTCCCTAAAATTTATTATAGTATTTATCTTGTTCTCTTACTTTATTTTTTGTACAACTCTTTAATTGAAATTTTTTTATCATCAAGTTTTATAGAAAATAATATTTAGTTTGTGAATAAATTTCTTTTAATTAAATCCATACATGTCAAATTATAAACTTGGTCAAAATTAGTAAAAGAATTAAAATAAACGTATGAACAATAGATATATACTAGGCCCGATGCCTAAGCTTCATTGCCAGCCGAATCGAAATCCAATTATATCATAAAATATTTGAAATCGAGAAAAAAAAAACTTGACCAATGTATTAGATCAAATTAATCAATCATTATATGTGTTAATAAATACAAAAACAAATTGGTGTGGCTTGTTCGATCTAATAGGTTAAGAGCAAATTGGTCGCCCTGTTCAAATGACAATCTGGTTAAAAAACAATTCATGTTGTTATCATTTTAACTTCTAGTTTGCCCCAACTTAAATGTGAAACAACATATTGTCAAATGATTAAAACATAAAAAAATATAGGAAGTGAAATGAAAATATGGTGACACATTGTACTAATCTGGATTAACAGGCGAAATTTACACCCGAGTAATGGATTCGACCACAATGAATTAACCTGGTTGGATTATTTTTTTTGTTTGATTAAACTGTATAAAAGATTTAGGGAGTGAAATGAAAATATGGCGACATATTGTACTAACTCGGATTAACAAACGAAATTTACACCCAAGTAATGGACTTGACAACCTAATTGGATAATTTCTTTCTTTCTTTTTCCTTCTCTTATTCTCTTTCTAGTTAGGCCTTGACTAGGTATTAATTGATTACGAGTCAGATTAAATCTGAAATTAAATTGAAGAGTTATTAAAGAATTAAAGATGCAATTTAAAAAATAAATAAATGTTAAAGGATGAAACTGAAAAAAAAAACATTAACATTAAAAAAAGTAAACCTCGACGAATCTCCTAAACTTAGGATAATTTTCTGAATTCATAACCCATGAAAACCTAGATCCGGGTTCAACTAAGAAGCTCAATTTCCAACCAATCTACTATTGAAGGATGAGATTGAAAAAAACATTTCAATATAAAAAAATTTCCCAAGTAAAACAAATAGAAATTAAAAGAATAAGGATCAAATTTGACATAAAAATAAAATGAAATCAAATGTGGAGTGATGAAATTGAAAAACAAATTCAATCAAGAAAAAGATTCAAAATAAAATAAATAGTAATCAAAAGAATAGAAACCAAATCTGACAGATGAAAAAATTGAGAGGATGAAATCAAAACAAAATTTTAATTTTATAAATCATTACTATTAAAACAAATAGTAATAAAAAGAACAGGGATCAAATCTGAAGGAAAAAAAATTGAAGGGCTACTTTAAAATCTTAGAGGTTTAGGTGCAAAAATCGAGAAAAAAAAAAGACAAAAGGCCTCGGGCCAAACTAGAGGTCTGTACATCACACAAGCTGCCCAGTGATGGAGGGGTTGTCAAAACGATTAAAATGGCACACTAGAAGACATTGTTTAGTCGTCAAACTTCTTCTCACACAACACTTGAATAACGTGGATGCGTTTGAAAGTAAAAAATCAAATTGTCCTCATTCAACTTGATTATAATAAAAAAAATAATAATAAAAATACTAAAAATCCCTTGTACGCCAGCCAAAGAAATTTTATATCTAAGGGTAATTTAGTTTTTTTACTATGCTTTAAAAATTTAAAAGTAAAAAAAAACCCCTAGATTCCAAATTTAATATTTTTGCTTTTAAGAGTATTCTAGTTATTATATTGTATTTTTAAAAAAAGTGAAAAAGATAAATATGCCCTCAATCAATCTAATAATGACTAATGAGCCATATAAAAAACCGAATTACCCAAGTGCAAAACAATTGGTTTTTTTTGGAATGATAAGATGATAATTATATTATTACGGTGAATAATAATAATATGTGTCCAGAGACATAAAAAATCTCCCTTTCGTTTTTAGCTTAAAAGTCAAACTTCTATTTTCCTCTTAGGTTTCTTAGATTTAGATCTAAAAAAATAAAAATAAAATTTTGACTATAAAATATGATATATTGTTTTTGTTTCTTAAACAAATATATTTATGTTTAACTCTGGTACATCATATCTTTTAATTAATTTTCATCAAATTTATAATTTGATAGAAAAAACTTAATAAAAACATTCATTCAAGGAATAAACTATAAAAAAATAGAACATAATTGTTTTTTAAAATACAATTGAATAGATGTTGAAAATTATTAACCCTTTCTCAGTTATAAATATTTTTTAACATTTTTCTAGGTGTCCATTTTTATGATGTTCCTAAATACACCAACTCAAAATAAATTGCAATTATTTAAGTGACACCTATGAAATTGACACTTGTGTAACCCCATAATATTGGAACTCTACAGAAAACGCAGCCAGAGTTTTAGAGTATGTTTGTTATTGTGGTAGCTGTTGTGGTTGTGATTTGAAAAAATTTGTTTTATAAAAAGTAC
Organism: Populus trichocarpa; assembly: GCF_000002775.5. NCBI lineage: Eukaryota > Viridiplantae > Streptophyta > Magnoliopsida > Malpighiales > Salicaceae > Populus > Populus trichocarpa. The sequence continues at coordinate 7,432,719 of NC_037302.2, read as the reverse complement.
TTTTAGTTGAGGTTGATTTGAAAAAATAAGTGTTTGGTTAAAACTATGGTTGAAATTGATGTTGAAGAAAAAGTAATTTAATATGTTTGGTTAAGAATGCTTTTGAAATTGAGGTTATAAAACAATTTAAAAATATAAATATTAATATTGATGGTTTTAAATTTAAATATTGTAGAATTAATTACTCCTATTACATCATGAAATAAATAATACTTTATATAAAGTATTTTTTATTATTCCATTAAACTATTTGTAATTCCATCATGTATAAATTTCATCCGACAAGAACTACAGTTTTCATGACTTGCAACAAATTCATAAATATCATGTGGTGGTTGACGCGCACCAACACATTCGGTAGTTTTTTATTGTTCCATTAAAAAGATAAAAAATTAAAAAAAAATAATTAATTAAAAAAACACACAATTCTAAATATCACAAAAACCTATTCATAATTACCATCTAATTTCAAAACATAAATCAAAGTGTTAGAGGTCCACACATATAATCCAAAATCGATTATTATTTTTTATATATAATAAAACTAATTAATTATTAATACCTTTTTATTTTAAAAATTATTTATTTATTCTTTATGTATTTTCTTGGAAATGAATTAAAAATTAAAAAATATTTTTTTATAAATAATACGCAAAATAAATTAATTTTTTATATAAATTTTATATGAGAAATATATCTCTTTTCCAAGGCTATCATAATTTTTTTTAAAATAGTAATAAGATGTTGTCATACTTATTTAAAATAAAAATATCATAAGAAAATAATGACATCAACTAATTTGGAATCTCTGGATTCTAGCTTCTCTTTCTTTATTCTTATTCTCTACTTTCCACATTTTCTAATCAGCAACCACGGCAAAAGCAAGACAGACTTGCTTCTGCATTCCTGTGTTTGGAACACATATTTATGTGGGATCCATGCATTAAAAAGTGTGGCTCGTTGTTAACCAAACACATTGTAATTGTGAACGCAGCTAAAAGTGGACGCAACCACATAAACAAACAGAGTCTAAATTCATTGACCTTCCTCAAGTTTTAAATTATAAATTTGATAAGTTAATTTAAAATAAAATTATTTTATTTTTTAATTAAAATAATATTATTTTGAAAATTAAATTTATGGTTTTAATTATATTATAGATATTATAAATTGATTTACCTAATCAATCAAGTTATACTAAGTTAATTTTAAATTTATATTACAAATTAGATTAAAGAAATTATCGGATTGATCCATAAAATCAAACCGATTTAATAATATTATTACAATGAATACTGCCGACAACTGAACACCAATGAATACTGCCGACAACTGAACAAATGTAAGATAACTGTAAGAAAAAGTTCTTAAGAACATTGTTTGTTATTGCTGTTTCCTTATCCTGGTAGAAATGGTTTCTATTTCTCTGCCTAACCACTCTCTACCCTCTCTACTTCCCACTCACAAACCCAAAAACCTATCTTCTCAAAACCTCCCAATTCTGTCCAAGTCATCACGGTCACAGTTCTATGGCCTCAAGTTTTCCCATTCTAGTTCTCTGTCAATCCCATCTTCTTCTAGTTCAGTGAAGACTACCATTTTTGCCAAGGTACATTTTGCTTCATAATGAAAACTACAAGCTTTAAAGCTTTCATTTTGTTGATTGATTGGTTGTGGGGATGTCTTTATTTTTAAGGTAAACAAAGGAGAGGTGCCACCGTCCTTCACATTGAAAGATCAGGATGGAAAGACGGTGTCCCTCTCCAAATTCAAAGGGAAGCCTGTGGTTGTCTACTTTTACCCGGCTGATGAAAGCCCTAGCTGCACGAAACAGGTAACTAGATCTGTGTTACTTCAAAGGCTTTCATTTTTATTCATGGGGAGGCAGCCAAGCATAGATAAGATAATGTAGGCAAGAGAGAGAAAATAATTGCATTTGATTATCATCACAAGATGTCATTGGGAGCTTGATTTCTAGGACCAAGAATCTGCAAGGTTTCCCCATAATATATATAAAACATGTTTAGCAGGCACGGCTCAGGAAGTTTGGTGATCGGTTTTAATAGCTTAAAAGACATTAATTTGCGATTGTGTGTCTCGCTCCTCGATTGCTTCGAAGGCCTTAGTCAATTTAGAAAGGCTTTGTTTAGGATTTTTAACTAGGAAAAAAAGCTAATTACTAAAAAATTGATGTGAAGAGACATAGGTTGGAATGATCATCAATCAAAGGCATCTTTAGGTAGTGAATATATACACTAAAAATGAAGTATTTTTGCAGGCTTGTGCTTTCAGGGATTCTTATGAGAAGTTCAAGAAAGCAGGGGCTGAGGTTGTTGGAATTAGTGGTGATGATCCATCATCGCACAAGGTAAAAGCAAGCTGCTTCTTTTTTGTTTTTTTTAATCTCAGAGCAGGTTAATAATAGAAAATCATAATTCTATGTCCCGTTTCAACCCTCATAAGGATGACATATTTACTGAGCAACTCGTGAAACAAAATTAAATCCACTGTGTAGTTTTACTCACAGTTGCAGCAAGTGATTAATTAATCTGAATTACTTATGTGTTCTTTATTTATTATACGAAATGCTAAACCGTCGTAATGCAGAACAAATGCCGGTTAGGATGAGATGATGCTAACAAATACTGCAATGATTCTTAGGCATTCGCCAAAAACAACAGACTTCCATTTACATTGCTGAGCGACGAAGGCAACAAGATAAGGAAAGAGTGGGGAGTGCCAGCAGACCTGTTCGGAGCATTACCTGGGAGACAGACATATGTTCTAGACAAGAACGGGATGGTCCAGCTGATCTACAACAATCAGTTCCAACCTGAAAAGCATATTGATGAAACCCTGAAACTACTTCAAAGCCTTTGAACCATCCATTCCATGTTGTCTGGCTCTTCTTTCACCTTTCCCCCAGCTAATCTGTTTCTTGATGGTTCGAAATTCTTGTAGTAGCCAGTCCCTCGCTATTACAAGCTATCTCAGTTTCATGTAATAGAGATGCTGTTCTTTCCTTCTCTTTTTATTTAAATAATTGCTGAAAAAGCCGATTGTCATAGCATACTGGAAATATATATATAGGTTCAATTGTTGAGCCGGACCTCTCAAAGTTTTTACAGGGTGTTTGGTGTGAACCTCAAACAGGAAAGAACTATGACTATAAACTTGCAAATCGCGTGTCTTCGTAAAATTTCATTCCATTAGAGCCAACCGCTTGGCATTTCAGAACTTCAAACCAAAACAAAGAACTGCGGGAGTCAATATGTGCTCACCAGTGGTCGTAATATAGCACCTTAAAATTTGGTATTAATAAAGTTTTAGGTGATGGTTATTGCATATTAGCAATATAACATTTAATCAGGTGAAAATTGTTCTTTCATAGCTCAGCTTAAGGATATACATAAAATCAATAAATTCATCATCTCAAGGATGAATTCTATAAAAAAAAAAATGATAAATCTCACCAATTAGATCTTTTGAAAATACTCAAAGATGGAAACTCCTCACCAATCATCATTGTCTAAGTTGAAGAGCTCATCTCTATGAATAATATATCGAAATCCCTATTTAATTGGATGATAAATCACTATTTTAATGATTAAGGTTTAAAGACGAAGAACACACTTTTTCTTCACTTTCTCTCCTTTGTTTTTGGCAAAAAGCTCTCCCTATTCTTTTTTTCCATATATTTTTGGTTTTTGTCCGTCTTTTTCATAATTTATATAGGTTATGATAAAAAAGAGGAGGGATGAAACCCAATAATTCTCCCTCTCCCGACTCATTTAGAGGGCTTCACCAAGTCTATTTGTCTTTTATAGAATTCAAACTTCTTTCTTGGTAAATACTTGGTCATTTTTGTGATGTGAACAGTGTCAAATGGTGAATCAGCCTCTTGGATCAAAAGGGTTTTTAAATGTATTGGGATAAATCATAAAATTATGATTTGAAAGGTTCAAGAATCGTCACCTAGTATTATGGTCACTAGAAAACCTAATAGTCCGCGAGAGTTTGGGTAAAAGGACTAATCGTGTATAGAAAAAACACATACAACCAACCTATTGTAAGTTGTATTGTTGATTGATTGTTTTTTCGAAGTCCTGTTTATATTCGTTGGTCCTTCTAAGTTTTGAAAAAGATCATCCTCAATAATGAGATCCTTATCTTATCAGGCTAAAACCTAATCTTTCTAAAGTCTAAAAATTTTAATGGTGCATTTATTTCTATTTTTGTATTTTTAATACATAGGGATATACTTTACAGTGTAAATTCATACCTCTAAATATTAAAGTCTACAAGTAATTCATAACATTTTATTTTTGTCAATTCATTTAATTTAATATCGAGAATATGCATTACTGATATGGATCAGTCCACGAATACTAAGGACCCATTTTACATTCCAAATGGGTCCATCACAATGTTCAAAGCGAAGACATTGAAAGAAGCATTGAATGGACTGATTGTGCAAGTTTCGGCTAAGACTGAACTTAAGGATCTTTTGGAGCATCAAGAAGAGGCCCTAATGCATTTAATCTATGTGTAAGAAGGACCCAACCACCCTTATTTAGACCATGAAGTTTTGGCAACAAGGCTGCCAATTTTGTATTAGTTTCAGCTAGCCTTGTTTTGTGATGTTTCCATTTGTTTTATGAATTCCTATCTAGTTTTAGATTTCTATTATGTGTAGGAACATTAATGGTTTCATTTAAATAATAGATTTTTTAAAAAAAAAAATTCCTTGTTATGTGAGGAGAAAACATAGTTAAGAAAATAAAGGAATCCAAGTTGACTTAGGAAACACATGTGGCGCCAAAAGAAGAGCATTAAATGTAGCATCCTTTTCCTTCCAAAACAAAGATAAATACAAGGCTAAGATCAGAATCTTATTCTAACTTGGAAACCAATAAGGCAACAACTTTTCCTTTAGTTCCTAGGATTATTGGGTAGTAAGTAATATAGGCTATAAATAAGTCTTGGGTAGTAAGTAATATAGGCTATAAATAAGTCTTGTATCAGACCTACAATGTTTTTTTCTTCTTCTTTTCTTCTCTTCTTCTCAAGGAAGGACAAGATTTAGACTTATAAGCTTTATTTTTATTTTGTTAGCTACAGCCCAAGGCTTGTTTAGGCTTAATTAATACTTTGTTTTCAGCTAGGATTCAAGGCTTGTTTGGATTAAGGTTTAGGCTTACTAGTAAAGGTTTTGGGTTTGTTTTTCTAAGTGGGTCAATTCAACCCACAAGGGTAAATCCATTAGGGTTAATTTCTGAGAACTATTTAAAAACATATAAAGATTAAAATTCAGCACCTTAGATGGATAACACTTCTGAACTTTTCAGTTTAACATGCGAAAGAGATTATTGCATTCTTTGGTTTTTGAACGAACTGAATTTGATTTATCAAAGATTATCTGGCTTTGTGGCATCATTCAATTTCATTCCAATAGTGTTGGTGCCTTAGAACAGGTTTTTATTGTGTCACACTCCTATCAGATATTTTTTCAGTTTTCAAAGATCAAATCTCAATCTTGGTTATTGGCTGCGTGACCATGTTGTCACGAGATTCGCATCAGTTGGTATTAGAGCAAGTATGGGTGAGCAAAAAAATTGAAAACCGAGAGAAAAAATAACCGAAAAAACCGAACCGTGAAAAAAAACTGATTATACCGATTAAAATTTTGAAAAAAACTGGTCAGTTCCGTTCGGTTTTGGTTTTATAAGCCTAAAACCGAAAAAACCAAACCGAACCGAATCGAACCCAAATAAAAAAAACCGAGCCAAACCGGAAAAAACCGAGCCAAACCGGTTTGATTCGATTTTTATCCTAAAAAACCGAATCGAACCGAAACCGGTCATTTTGAACCGGTTTTGGTTTTTTTTTTAAAAAATTTGGTTTGGTTACTTTTTTTTGATAAAAACCGAACCGAACCGAAAATGATCACCCCTAAGAGCAAGGATCTAAGAACATGTCATATCTTAATGAAATTCTTATTTTTCTAGTGTTCGTTAAGTTTTTTCAATGTTTGCATCAATCTTCTTCTTCTTTGTGCCTGCGACATACTAATAACAAAAATTAATATTTTGATTTTTACTATAAACATATCAGTAGAATAAAAAAAAGAAGAATGATGTTATTCAAAGCTTGTAAACACAACTCTTAAAGAATCCTAAACAAACCACCTCAAAATTAATTTAAATTTCATATAATGCTTTGTAAATCCCGAAAAAAAACTTAAGTAAAAGGTCGGCCTAAGCTAAGCAAGAATTAAGAATAACAAATTGGCTTGCTATAGACGGAAAATAGGAGAGGGAAAACCAACCTATCCTAGGTGTGAATTTTAGGGTGGTAACCAGCTCTAAGATAACCCAAAAGAGGGATAAGAACAACCATGACCAGCACCCAAACACCCCAACTCAATTAAGAGGGGTATAATTTAATGTTTGTGATGATTTCGTTGTTGGTCTGATCTAAATCACTACGAAACTCAAGAATTAAACACTAGGACGCGTTTAAAATAAAAAAAAAAGTGTCTTGATGTGATGATGTTCATTGTATGATTGTATAATATATGAAACACTTAAATGTGAACATGTTTATTCTTGATATATATATATGGTGATGGTTATATCATCTTAAGTCTCTATGAGTCTCTTTCCATTCCTCCTCTTTATTAAGACAAATTGATCCCATCAAATAATAGCATAATAATGAACACAATAACATCAAGTTTTACTTTCTTTACTTTAGAGTAATGGTGGTAGTAAAAAAATCAACTCCATTTTCTATTTTATTCCAAATAAGCTTCTAGATCGTTTTTGCCTTAAAAAACCAGAACCTTCATCTTAATACTACCCCAATCTATATCCAAACAATCTTAAAATCCATCCTCCATATCTACCCTTTTATGGTCAAAATGCTCAAGTAAAAACCTAGTGGAGATTCTTATCTTATCGAGTTAAAAACTAACTATTCTAAAGGTCAAGAAATAAAACGGTTTTTGTTTGAAATTTTCGTCAAATCCTAATGGATAATCACAACCTTGTTGTGATGCCCATTAAATGATTTTTGTATTCTTCAAAGTATGATGAAAATGCAATTTCTAATTTTTTGTATAAGAAATCAAACATGAAATTTCAGAATTTGGCCATATGTATGAAAAAAAATATATTGTTTTTGGATTTTTTTTTTGAAATTTAGGAGAAAACTAAGTATTTTTTTAATATCGGGTTCGTATCTTACATTATAAGTCTACAACTCAATATTAAACAATATTTTTGGAAAACATGCAAGGGACCCATAAATAAATTCAAAATGGTCCCTGGTTTTTTTTTGAATTTTCTAAAAAAATTTAAAATCCTGTTTGGCTAGATATTAAAATAAAAACATGTTAAAAAACTAAAAGAAAGGTATAAGGGTGTGTTTACCAAACACATCCATAACTTAGAGGCTGGGCTGGTTGGGCTTGAGACCCAAGTTTAACCAGTTAGTTGGACTGACTGAAAGTCCAATCATTTTTTTATATAAGGATGGGATGGGCCCAGTCCACCGTGTGAAATGGACCCAGCCCATCTTAACCTTTTCTGGCAAAAGCCAGCAGTTGCAAGACATGAATTAATTCACATCTTGCATGTAACAAAGAGGTAAAGTGTAGGAGAAGGGTAGATTACTTGGTGCTGGGGAGTAAAGCGTTAGTGGTCTGCCACGAAGATGGTGGAGAGTCTGATAAAGTTCACAACTGCTCATAGTGCTGGCTGAGGAGGTTGTCACAGAGGAGAGACTGTTGTTCTGGCACTGGATAGGAGGATGGAAGTTGGTGGAGTCCACTTCTGTTGGTCACAATAAAGATGGTTGGTATGGCTGAGAAGAAAAGGTTGTCGCTGCAGGAGAGAAAACTACTTTGAATCAGGTGGTTGATGAAGATCGCAATTGAAGGGAGAGTCGCTGCTATGTGGTAGGGCTATGACGTTACTGAAATTGTTGCAACAGTCGTGGAAGATTTGACATTTGTTGACAGTAAAGGGGAGATGTATGTTCTCTGGTAAGGTGATAGTAAAGGGGTGTTGTATGGTTTTCACTACCAGAAATTCATTTAATACCAACAGAATTGCCAACGGAATAATTCTGTCAGTAATTTGGGGTCGCCATTACCGATATACTTTACTCTGTCGGTCATTTTGTCGTTATATATCGACGACCAAAATCTGTCGGTATATACCGATGAAATTACGGACAGAATGTTGAGAATTTAAAAAATGAGGGCGGTTCCCTGACGTGGAGGTTATTGCGGGTATTTTTTACCAGCGGAATCACCAAGAGATTCAAAACGTCAGCTCCGTACGGTGATGTGACTGATTCATCGATGGAAATGCCGACGAAATCACAGAAGGATTCAAAATGTCAGCTCCGTACGGTGACGTGACCGATTCACCGATGCAAATGCCAACGGAATCACCGACGGATTCAAAATGGGTGACGTACCCTGTGTGCCGACAGATTAGCCGACGAAATCACAGACGGAATAGTCCGTCAGTGAAGCCGTCGATAAAAGTTAATATATCCCTTCTCACTCGACCCTATCCTCCCTTAATTCTCCTTCTTCTTCCTCATCTCAACTCTCCCCAACTGCAAACAACCAACGCCCCCCCAAAAAAAAAATCTCCCTCTTCTCAGCACAACAAGTCATATATCTTGAAGTCTTCTTGTCACAGCATCCGTGTTCTGATTTACCGATGAATTTTTATTAGTTTTTGTAAGTAATTCTATCTTTTTAAATTTTAACATTTAAATATCATGGTTTTTATTGTTTTTTTAGTATATGTATTTTGTTAGTAAATGTACATGTTTTTAAATATCATGTTTTATTGTTATTTTGTTAGTAGATGTCACAGTATATGAATGTATAATTTTATACTTGTTATGATTTGTTTTAGATTTTGTAAGATTGTATTTGTTTGTAAATTGTTGAAACTTTATTGAATTACCGAATTACATGTGTTGTTTTGAAATAATTAATAGCTTGTTTAATGGGTCTGTTTTAATTTTTATCATCAATGGTATTGCGGAGTTCTAATTTCCGTAAATTGATATATATGTATTAATTTGTATGTACATTGATAATTGATAATGAATATTTAATATTTATGAGAAGTTGTAATTGGTTTGTTGGATAATCTCGAGGTAAACCAATATTTTTGCAAATTTATTTACCTAACATAGTTAATTAATATATGTTGTCATCATAATTTTATAGAGATTCGATAGATGTTATGGATGATCGTTCATGGATGTATCGAGATTCACCCCAAGGATTGCAGAGGATGGATTATTGTAACGGGGTTCAGGGTTTTATTAATTTCGCAACATCTATTCCCTGAAATTTTATTGGAGGCGGTATTAGGTGTCCATGCAGGAAGTGTCAAAATAAAAAGTATCTGCATCCAGATGTTGTAACGATGCATCTTCTACACAAAGGATTTATGGAGAATTACCAGTGTTGGTATGCACACGGAGAAGTATTTGGTAGTAAGAAGAGAATGGAAGAAAGGGTGGTTGGGTCAACTTCTAGTGCTAGCAACGTGCATGAAGCGGCAAATGACAACACTAATCCTTACAGGAATATGGTTATAGATGCAATGAGAATGAATCAAGGTAATGTCAGTCAATGTCCAATTATAGAAGAAGAACCTAATACAGATGTAGCTAGGTTTTTTGATTTGTTGAAAGATTCTGACAAACCATTATAGGATGGCTGCACGAACCACAGTAAATTATCGGCCGTAGCACATGTGTTCACCATCAAGTCAGATCACGGGTTGAGTGAGGTCGGGTATGACAAGATTATTGAATGGGCGAGAAGCATTTTACCTGAAGGGAACAGGCTGAAAGAGAACTTCTATGTTGCGAAGTCCATTATGAAACCCTTCGGTTTAGGATACCAGAAAATTGACATGTGCCCTAACTTCTGCATGTTATACTACATTGAAAATGCTGAGATGACCGAGTGCATGACATGCGGGCATTCCCGTTACAAACCCAAAACTGGTAGGGGAAAGACTCTAGTGGCATATAAAAAACTTAGATATTTCCCAATCACATCTAGACTGCAGAGGTTATTCATGTCACCAAGGACTGCTGAGCACATAACATGGCACCAATCACATGATGCGGTTGATGGAGTGATGGTGCATCCTTCTGACGGCGAAGCGTGGAAACATTTTAATAGTGTGCATCCTCGCTTTTCAGCTGAATCTAGGAACGTGCGTCTTGGGTTGTGTACAGACGAATTCAACTCATTCGGGTCATTTGCTGCTCCTTATTCTTGTTGGCTGGTCATACTGACGGTTTATAACTTGTCATCGGGGATGTGTATGAGGTCGAAGTTCATGTTTTTATCTATGGTCATACCAGGTCCGAGCAGCCCAGTCTGGAATATAGGTGTTTGTCTTCGACCGTTGATTGATGAGTTGGCGCAGTTGTGATCCTCCGGAGCTTTGACTTATGATATATCGAGGAAACAAAATTTCCTTATGAGGGCAGCTTTGATGTGGACTATCAATGATTTTCCAGCTTATGGAATGCTTTCTGGTTGGAGCACGCATGGGAAACTAGCATGTCTATACTACATGGAAAACAAGAAGGCATTCACGCTAACAAACAGAGGTAAAGCTTCTTTTTTTTTATTGTCACCGTCGTTTCTTGCCACATAATCACAGGTACAAAAAGAATAGAAAAGATTTCTTTGTTGGCAGAGTTGAAAAGGATGTTGCACCACCGCGTCTTTCTAGTGAAGAATTGCATGATGTTGTATCAGAGTACGGTGACATTGTATTTGGTCTCCAATTAGGTAAGCAGAAGTTCCCTGGTTTTGGTTTGACCCATAATTGGGTAAAGCGAAGTATCTTTTGGGAGCTTTCTTATTGGAAGACCAATCTTCTCCGCCATAACCTTGACGTCATGCACATTGAAAAGAACATGTTTAAGAACATTTTCAACACCGTCATGGATGTGAAGGGGAAGACAAAGGACAACATCAAGGCTAGATTGGATGTAGCGTTGTTCTGTAACCGTAAAAATATGGAGTTGGTTTGTGATGAGTCACGGGTCGCAAAACCAAGAGCAAGCTTCGTGTTAGAGAAAAACGCACAACTACTAGTCTACAAATGGCTTAAGAGTCTATGTTTTCCGGATGGACATGCCTCGAACATAACAAGGCTGGTTAATATGGAGGAATGCAGATTGTATGGAATGAAGAGTCATGACTGCCACGTGTTTATACAAACACTCATCCCATTAACTCTTCGTGATTTGTTGCCAAAGGGGATATGAGATGCACTCACAGAGATCAGTCATTTCTTTAGAGATTTATGCTCCAGCAAATTGAATGTTGATCACATTGAAAGGCTTGAAACGAATATCGTCAAGACACTATGCAAACTTGAGATGATATTCCCTCCATCATTTTTTGACTCAATGGAGCATCTCCCTGTACATCTACCGTTCGAGCCAAAAGTCGGAGGACCGGTCTAGTATAGATGGATATACCCATTCAAACGGTTAGATATTACAGTTGCAATGTAATTCATATATAAAAGTATTTTCTTTGTTTTTCTTCATTGAAAATATTTGATTAATTTAATGCATGTACTTGTTCAATCTCAAGAAAAAGATTAAGAACAAGGCGCATGTTGAGGCTTCGATATGTGAAGCCTATATTGTTGAGGAGATCTCAACATTTATCTCGTACTATTTCGAACCTTATCTGAGAACGAGAATCAATCGCGTTCCACGACATGATGATGGCGGTGAAGTGTCTTCCAGTGGGAACTTGTCAATATTCTCCAATCCTGGACGACCCACACCTAAAAATGCTGTAAGAGGAAGATATTTGTCAGAAATAGAGTTCAAACAAGCACACAATTATATTCTATTTAACTGTGATGAGCTGAGACCTTTTATTCAGTAAGTGTATATGTGTAATACTAATTAAACTTTGTCAATAATATACTGTTAATTATATAATGTAATATAATACACTCATTACCACTTGCAGGGAACATCGATAATATTTGCTGTCCAATAACTCACAGCTGACCGAATCCTAGATCTTTCAATTACAAGATGAACAATTTGCCACATGGTTCAGAACACATGTAAGCACTATCACAAACTCATTCTCACTTGCAAAATTATTGTATGCATGCCATTATGTGATTCTTGTTTACTGTTCATTGATGTACATTATATACAAGGTTTATCAAATGAGAAGGGGTGTTGCTAAGTCATTGTCTTCACTAAGCCTGGGTCCTGAAAGAAAAGTGCTACAACGGGTATTTTGTCAATGGATATGTTTTCCATACTGAAGAATACTGGCATGGTAGAAAGACATACAACAACGGTGTTTGTGTTAAGGGATCGACTAGTAGTGAGTTAGAAGTTAACTATTATGGTAGATTAGAAGAGGTTGTCGAACTGCAATATCATAGCGAGCAGAACAGAGTGTTTTTATTCAAATGCTATTGGTATGACACGACTGACAGAGGATTCAGAGTTGATCCGCACTTCGGTCTGGTCGAAATCAACTCAAAAGCTAGACTCCGCAACGTAAACGATGTCTTTGTTTTCGCAAAGCAATGTCAACAAGTTTATTACACATACACCCCTTCTTTTAGAAAGGATCGATCAAGAGTGGATTGATTGTCCGTTTTAAAAACAAAACCCAGGGGTCGTGTCGAGCTTGATTAGGATGAGAACGAAGACACAAGTGTGCAAAATGAAATCTTTCAAGTTAATGAGTTGGTTGAACCATATCGAGTTGCTCATTCGATTGACTTGGAAGAAAATTCAAATTTTTGTGTTTTCGATGATAGTCTTGTTGATATTGACGCAGAGGAGTTAAATGTTGTTTTGAGCTCTACCGGACAAGCAAATATCGATGAAGATGATGACCATATTGAAGATTGCGATGAAGGTGATGACTATTCAATTGATGACGAGGTAGAAGAAAATCCTGACTAACTATCAGAATGAAGCCCTGTGTAAAACTCTATTTTCATGTAATATAGATTATGGATGATATATTTTGTAATACGAAATATGTATTGTTTAAGCACTGTTGTTATTGTTTTGTGTGATGGACAGTTTATCATTTAAGTGTTTGCAGAAAGATAAATAGACAATACAAATATAATCTTTCTTGTACAATGCCACACTTACCGAAGTCCATACCGACGAAATAAGGTTCGTCGGCATTTCATAGAGATTTTGAAAATAATTACTTGAAATGTCACAATTACCGACACTCATACCGACAGATAAAAGTCTGTCGGTATTTCACAGAGAGTTCAGAAATAATTACTTGAAAATGCCACAATTACCGACGGAAAATAGTCCGTCGGCATTTCACAGAGAGTTCGAAAATAATTACTTGAAAATGCCACAATCACCAACGACGTGCCCGACGGAATAAAGTCCGTCAGTCAGTTGTCGGCGGGTAATATTACCGACAAAATCACCGACGGACTGTGCGAATTTCAAAGGGCGGTGCATTAAATGCATCTCTATTTCATTTTACTTTAAGGGTTTTTTTTGTTTTAGCTATTTTTATTTTTTTTATGTTTTTTGTTTTGGTGTATTTTTATAATGTAGATAAAGTCTTGAAATCAACACATTATTAAGGTAAGCATGTTTCATTCCTAAAGTCTATAGTTTTGTTTTTTTTGAATTTTTTGAATAAATTTTATTGTTGTATTGGCATAATTATTGAATAATTTGTTGAATTGTAATTGTTAATATTGAATTTACCTTAGAATAAGTAATTGAATATGTTGAAATAATTAGGGGTGTTCAAAATAACCGATTAACCGAGAAAACCGATAAAACCGAAGAAAAATTAACCAAAAAAACAAACCAAAATGAAAAACCGATTAAACCGATTGTCAAAACCATAAACTTTAACAAGTCCGGTTTGATTTCGGTTTTGAACCAGAAACCAGCACAAACCGAACTAAACCCACTAAAAGCCAAAAGTTACATAAATCTGAGGTATAAATAGTTAAACTGTAACCTAACCCTAACAGTTAATATAACCTTCCTACCTGCCTCTCACAAAAAGCCGCCACCTGCTCCAAAAAAATTCCCAATCTTCCTCTCAATTAATTTTCAATCTTCCTTTCCCAATTTCCCAATCTTCCTTTCCAGTGGGTTGTTGAATGAGCTTTCAATGTGAAGGTCACAATTTTCAACGTCACGTACACATCCAAAGATTATAAGCCTCTGTAACATGAAAATTTATAGTAGCTTGTACTTGCTATATATACTCCATAGGAGAAGAACAAAGCTACCACAAAGACAATATCTTTGCGCATCTTTGTCACTTGTATCTTTTTATTGTTCTTATATTTCCTCCCTTTTCATTCTTAGTTGTCTTTCTTATGGTAAGTATTCGTGGTAATAGCTGAGATCGATGGGATTAATGGCAATGGAAACCATGGAGGAGTTGTTTTGGATATTAAAGATAATTATCCTTCATCTAGCTCCATCAAGGAAGTTTCTGTCTTGAACTTCTCTGTGCCTTTCATGCAAAAAGGCTGTAAAATCTATCTTCTTTCTGTGCGGCTGTGCCTGTGTTTTCTCCTTGCCATATGAAAAATCTGGATGATAGGATTAGGTTTCCCAGTTTTTTTGCCAAAAACCGGATTTAACTGAACCGGACCGGTTCGGTTTTAACCGGTTTTCGGTCCGGTTCGGTTAATATTTCACAAAATTAATGTAATTCAGTTCGGTTGGTTTTTTTAGCCTAAACCGAACCGTGAACACCCCTAGGAATAATTAGTAATTTTACTACATTATTGTATGATTTATGTTTAATTATTTGCATTAATTTTAATTGTTAGTTTATAGTTTTTTTTTAATTTTTTGCATATTTTTTATTGTTTGTATTTATATAATGATTGAATATGTTGTTAATGTTGAATTTACCTTGTAATTAGTATGAATGTTATATATATAGATGTTATGTTATATACAATATTAGTATAGATGGAGTCAATTGGTTGTGGCTTTTGTCAATATTTGCAGGTTTGTGGATTTGGGTAGTATCCAGTATAGGGGAGGTGCCGTCGAATTTTTTTTAACATTCGAATTTAATTATATAATTATTCG